>NW_026067891.1:10179314-10226487 GCF_014885135.2 Alexandromys fortis | reverse complement strand
ACTGTCCGTGCTGCTGGTTCTGGTCTATGTATCTTGGTTTTCCTACGGAAGCCAACTATATATGTATATATATGTATATATATATAGTTGTGTGTGTATACATATATATGTGTGTGTACGTGTATATATACATGTGTATATATTTCAGAATAACTGATTAAATTTAAGCTTCAAAAACACAACACATTTTTTAAAGTATATATCAAATATATTTCTTTGTGAATAATGGGGAGTTGAGATAGGGTTTCATACCATCAAGGCCAGTTTTGAACACCCTTTTTGCTGGAAGCTGGCCTTGAATTTCTGATCCTCCTGCCTCAGTCTTCTAAGTGCTGGGACTATAAGCATGCACCATCATGTCTGGCTTTGGAGATCCTTATGTGAATAAATGTTCACCATGAATCTGAAGTTCTAATTTAATTGGGCATCTCATCTTCTTATTGCCTATTCCTGCAACTGTGACCCCTCACCTCGATGAAATGGTTACAGTGGGACTCTGCAGGTGTCCCAAGTGTGGTCAGCCAGCTCTTCATATCTTTCTGAGCCATGGGGATGATTCGTGTAAAGAGAGAAGATGCGCATTCTATCAAAAATGGGTAGTGAGCTTTCTATTCTTGAAAATCCAGTTGGGGGCTGGAGAGATGGCTCAGTGGTTAGGAGCATTGCCTGCTCTTCCAAAGGTCCTGAGTTCAATTCCCAGCAACCACATGGTGGCTCACAACCATCTGTAAAGAGGTCTGGCGCCCTCTTCTGGCCTTCAGGCATACAGACAGAATATTGTATACATGATAAACAAATAAATAAATAAATATTTTTTTAAAAAAAAAGAAAATCCGGTTGGCACCATTTAAAAAGAGATTCCTTCTGTTGGGCTGCTGCACTGGTGTTAAAGATTGTCTCCCAGGCCACAAGTAAGAGTCAAACTGAAGAATGGAGTCTGAAGTCAAGCAAAAGGGAGGAGAGAGAGAGAGAGAGAGAGAGAGAGAGAGAGAGAGAGAGAGAGAGAGAGAGAGAGAGAGAGAGAAATCTGTTAGATATCATTAGGCATTCTGGGATTCAGTCAAGTTTTACTTTTGTCCGTAAAGTTGATGATGTGAATCTTTTTGGTGATGTTTCTAATGAAAATGATGGTAAAAGCGTGGCCAAGTTTAGAAGCAGACAAAGCTGGTATGCGAATATGGCTCAGTGTGTAAAGTGCTGTTGTATAATTTCAGGATCTATTTTGAATCCTTTCATACCCATGTAAAGGCTAAGCATGGTGGAGCACACCTGTGACCCCAGTGCTAGCTGAAGAGCAGAGACAGGTGGATCTCTGGGACTCGCTGGCCAGGCAGTCCAGCTTCAAATGGCAATGTTCGGATTCACTGAGAGACCTTGTTATTCTTAAAAAACGATTAGAGAGCGGCTGCAAACGGTCCCCGGGCGGGCTGGCGGAGCCCGCCATGGGAAAGCGGCTACAGGAGGGCACGCTTCCTTGGCCCATGGTGGCGGCAGGTAACAGACACGTAAACACAGGAAATAGCCATAAGTATTTATTAAGGAAGGGGGAGAAAGAAAGACAGAAAAAAGAGATAAAAGGAGAGAGGAGAGATAAAAGAAGAGAGAGACAGAGAAAACGCGTGCGCACGCTAAGGAAGCAGAAAGAGAGAGAGGTCCCAAGATGGCGATGGGCGGGTCAGAGGTTATGGGAGTGGGCGTGGCTAGGGCAGGGACCCAAGAATATCAGACCTTGTCTTAGCAAATGCGGTGGAAAGGGTTGGAGGGAGATACCCAGCTGACCTCTGGCTTCCACATGTACATTCATGGGTGAGCATATCTGTACACACACACACACACACACACACATGACAGAGAGGGGCAAGAAGGATCTTATGGAGGATGGTGGATGAAGATGATGGGACAGAATGGTGTGTAGAATAGGAAGATGACATTTTGCAGTTGATAACTCTGCAACTATGTATCTAAGTTCACAAGGACAAACTGCTGTCCCAGGAATAAGGATCCGTGCAACTAAGACCTTTTCCCTAGGGGCTACGGGCATGAGGCTTATGAAGGGAGTGATGGGGAGACGTGTCAGAGAGGCAGGCAATGGTCTCATTACAAATGACAAGGTGGTTACAAATTTCAGGGAAGGAGCCTATTTTTCTGATTCGTGGGCTGCTGTTATCTACAAGCCGAGTTCTGGGTTCTGTAAATCTGAAGAAAAGTAACTGATTAAAAGGTCCCATGACTGACGTCCTCCCAAGGACAGCTTATTCTGCTGTGATAACCTGGGGTACAAAAGGTGTCTTTGATTCAGGGGACAGAAAAAGATAGAAAGAGGTTACTTTCCCAGGAGGATCAGGGAATGCAGAGAAAAGCCGCTTGCCTCAGAGGATGGGAGAGATAGCATTTGTTGAGGAACAATGCTCAACTTATTAGGTCTGAGGTGTCATTTACAGAAAAGCCAGTGGGAGACTAAAAATGAATTGCAGTAGTGATGGTGGTAGTGGTGATGGAGATGGTGGGGTGGGGTAAGGGTAGTTCTGGTAATGGTAATGGAGGTGGTGGGAGTGGAAATGGGGTGAGGAAGGTGGGGGATAGCTGTGATGATGAAGACTTTGGTGATAAAGAAAATAGACTCACATAACCTAGCCTTACTACTTCTTCAAAGAATTTTTATACAAAAAAACAAATCCGACTTTTTCCTTTGTAGACAGCCCAGAAAAATTACTTGAAGGTAGATTTTGGAATCAAAATCGCTTCAGGAGAAGGAATTGCAAGAGAATGTGTACCCTTAGACTACAGAGTGTCACCCCTTCTCTGATTCCAGTGTGTCTGATGTCCGCCCTCCCTCCAGCACCGCCCCCTTGGCCCCTCCTTCAGTCCAGCCTGCTTGCACTGGGAGCCAGTCTCCCCGAGGTTTCAGGGCACTGGTCCTGAACCAGAGCCGTGGGGAGCGAAGGTAGCCCCGGGCTGCAGTGGGGGGGAGGGGGATCAAGGCAAAAGTGTGGGTGGGAAGAGCAAGGAGGGCTGAGGCCAACCGAGGCAGGGGGCGGTTGAGGGGGTTCATGGAGAGTGAGGCAAGGGAGTGGGGGCGGTGATAGGGGTCTGGGGAGGAAAGTCTGAGCTAGAAGGAAGAAGGCGCTGGGACTGGGCACAGGGCACAGGGAGGAGCTGAGTGAGGAGGCAGCCACAGTGTTGGTCTGGGACCCGTGCTCCAGGGCGGGTCGGAAGGCACAGGGAGGAGGTCTGAGAGGACCGGGAGCCCCGAGATCGTGGGTCCAAGCTGGAGCACGTGTGAGTGTGATAGCTCAGGTGAGGGTGGTGGAGCCAGAGTTTGAGCTGGGTTCCAGATCCACGCTGGAGAATCTGGGGTGCAGTGAACAGCAGGGGACCGTGGGCAGGAACCGGCGCCTAGGGGCCCTACGCTGGGAGATGCGGGTGCGTCTGGGCGCTCTGGCGGGTGCGGCGGCACTGAGCGGGGCGCTCAGTTTTGTGCTGCTGGCGGCCGCCATCGGAACGGACTTCTGGTACATCATCGACACCGAGAGGCTGGAGAGGAACAGCCACAGAGCGCTGGACCGGGGACCCGCCAACCGCAGCCAGCTGGAGCCTCTGAGCTCCCACTCGGGTCTCTGGCGGACTTGCCGGGGTAAGGGTCCTCCCCAAGTGTCCGCGTTCGCACCGCACCCGGGTACCATACCTTCAAGCCTGGGACCTGTTGCTTGGCGCACACTCCTCCCTTAGCCTCCAAACTCACAGTGCCAAGCATTTAGGGGTGCGGGGAGGGTGGACAGAGAGGCGGGCTTGCGAAAGTGCTCCCGGCGGTGCCCAGCTTGGCTCACAAATGCACAATGCCCCGTTTGCTTTTTTGAGTGGGAGACATCTAGGGAGGCTTGGGGGGGGGGGGGAATGCCAGTGTCCTGCCCGTGAACTCCTTCCTTCCATCAGTCCAGAGCTCCTGCACGCCGCTGATGAACCCCTTCTGGCAGGAAAATGTGACCGTCAGCGACTCAAGCCGACAGCTTCTCAGTAAGTCTGGGGATAGTGGGTGGATGGAGGGAACAGCCCCTTTCCGTCTCTCAGTTTTGATGCTCTTCTTCATACATGAGTTCCTGAACTGCGGTGGTTCTGAATGACCGTGGGTGGCCTTTGACCACAGAGCCTGAGACAAGAGTAGGGCCACACCAGGGGTTGGGGCCACTCTTGGGCTACCTAGAATATGTGTAGAATTCGTCCAACCTACCAATACTCCTGTGCGCCAAGCAACGTGGTGACTGAGATCTCAAGTTCAGTCAATGCGCTCTAGGATCTCATAGACTCGAGTCGTAAAGGAATCCTCACTACAGGAGCAATTGCATTTGAGTGGCAATCAGCATGGAGTTCACACCCCATCCGTATCTGAGCATCTTTGGATGCTGAAGTCCCAATGAGAGGTCTTGTCTTGCAGACCAAGGGCCAGCTTGTCAGTAGCAAGGGTGTGGGATGATTCAAGGCAGGTAATTTGGAGGTGGAGAACAGCCTCTTGTCTGAAGGACCATTGCGCGTGCCTTGCTGGCGCCTAGCTTCCCCAGCACCTCCTACAGGGCTTGATGCTCCTTAGAGAAGAGAGGCTCAACACAAGAGAGGTAAAGGAGTGAGCGGCACTTGCGGAAGGAAGGAAGGAAGGAAGGAACAAAGGGAGTAATTTCAGGTACTGAAACTTTGAGTTGCCCAGACACGGAGCCAAGAGCTTTTTGTTGCTGTCTTTAGTTGATTCTCACACCCACCCCGTGAAGTTGGTTTTTCCAGCTCTCTCCACCCAACTCTATCCTATTCCTCCTCCTCCTTTTTTTTTTTTTTTTTTTGATTTTCGAGACAGGGTTTCTCTGTAGTTTTTGGTGCCTGTCCTGGAACTAGCTCTTCTAGACCAGGCTGGTCTCGAACTCACAGAAATATGCCTGCCTCTGCCTCCTGAGTGCTGGGATTAAAGGCGTGCATCACCACCGCCTGGCTTCCTTCTTTTTAGTTTTTATTTTGAACAGTCTCACTGTTCTCTAGCCTGACCTTAAACATATTCTGCAATTCTGCCAGGCCTTGGACTTGCAATTCTCCTGCCCTCAATCTGAATAGTTGGATTATAGACTTGTAGCACTAGGCCTGGGCATCACCTCCATTTTTGGCTCTCACTTGGAAACTGAGTCCAGGAAAGGTCCCATAGAGAGGAACTGAGGAGGAAATGAGGGTGGAAACCCGTAGACCTTGGAGGTGTGTGGCCTTGGGCAGACCACCTGAGGCTTAGGAAGGGACCCTAGCGTGCCTCTCTGTTGTGTTTCTTCCCAAGCCTTTCCCTCCCCTCCCCAGGCTTCCTCCTGATGTAGGACTTTGCACGTGCTGTTTCCTCTTCCTGGTGCCTCTCTGCCCCCACCTACCAGCTTAGCTTGGTTAATTTCCTTCTCATTGTAAAGGTCATTTTGCTTTTTGGGGTGTAAAGTCTGACTCTCTTATTAGTCTGTAAAGTTGACGAAGGCAGAGGATTATCTCTGTCTTGCCCACTGTTGAATTGTCAGTACTTAGCACAGAACATGGCAGACAGCAGATCACAAAGCAAACGTCTGTTGAACAAGTATGAGAGGGAATGAAAGCTACATTATGGGTCAAAATTATATGTTACATATCATACACACAAATACACACAAATACACACACACATATAAAATATGGATGAGTGGTTGGGCCTGTGAATGGATGGGTGTGAGTGAATGAGTGGATGGATTAGTGAGTGAAGGAATGAGTGAATGGGTGGATGAGTGGATGGATGTACAAATAGATGAATGGATCAGAACTATTTCTCCCAAATCCAGTAGCATGCTGGGAAATTTTTAACAAATAACTCTCTTGGAATAACATTTAAAAGCCCTTGATCTATATTAGCCCATTTCTGTGGTGTCAATATTTCCACCGTAACCAGCTTTGAATTGTCAGCATAACGTTACCTGGTTCACAAAATTCCCCAAATCTTACCTGGCTCTTGTGAGCTGCTCCTCAGTCAGCCCCGCACACCTGTGCACATATTCCCATGGCCAGCAGCTTTCTGTGGTCACCCCTGTGTGGGGGCGGAGGGTGGGGGTAGTCTGTACTGTCCAGTTCTCTAGCTGCATTGGGAGGTACTTTGGCTGCTGAGTACTACTTCAGGAATCATCTAGAATCCTGTGTTTGAAGAATGGGAGAGAACGGTCCATCCTAACTCAGTCCTTCTCTGGCCCTCTTGATCCCTTGAACTTTCACTTGTTTCACAGTAACCAAAAGGAGTTGTCCAAAGCATTAAGGGTCCCGTCAGGATCCACAAAATATGGAAACAAAACCACAGGAAACACTGGGGGACTGAGGCTGGAAGACCAAAGACTGCTGGGCTCCAATGTGAGTTCAGCGTCAGCCTGGGCAGCTTAACTTAATAATTTAGAGCTCTGGACGCATAGCTCAGTGACTTCCCTGAGCAAAGTCTCTATCCCCAGCTAGGAGAAGGAAATACTCACAACCCTGATGAACCAAGACATGGCATGGGCAAAATGAACATCACTTAGGACCTCACCTTGCTTTTTAGTTGTGTTTGTGTAGGGCAACATGTTGCCTCAAAGAAGGGCTTGACAGACTCATGGCATGCTCTCAGAAATCATTCACTTCCCCCACTACAGCTCCTTCTATACTTTCTTATCTTTCTTATCTTTAGACACATGGGTGACCATTTGCCAAGGCTGCGTGCAATCATTTAGCTGCCTTGTCCTGCTTATAGGTGAATTCAACAGCTAGAGGTGGTTGACAGTGGGCTAGCATTCCTTTGAACCTGTTACAGCAACAGCCCTGCCTGTTTTCTGACTTTGAGAAACAGGCAGAAGTCTCACTCAGCAGCTTCCCTAGCGGTGCTTCTGGTGCTTGACCTCGATGTGAGCCTGACCACAGCTCCACTACCAGCTGTGCATGTGACCTTAAACATTTCCTTCACCTGTCAGGGCCTCAGGTCCCTCGTGTTGAGGGCACCAGTTTTCTTTCAAAATTTTATTTTGTTTAACCTCGTTCTTACACAGAGAGCTTTTAAAATTGTTTATTATTACTGTGTGTGATGTCTGTAGATCAGAGGACAGCTTCATGAATTGGTTCTCTTCTTCCATCTCTATGTGGATTCTGGGGTTGTACTCAGGTTTGTCTGGAAAGCACTTTACCCCCTGAACCATCTTGATGGCCTCTTTCTAATCTTACAGTGAGGACAGAACTTGAGAGAGTTGCCTTTAATAAGCCCAGGGTGGCGAGTGCTTGGTTCCATAGACAGCCAGGCATGGAACTGCTGTTGTTTCCCCTGTATTATCCGGGAATGAGGACAAGCTGCCCCTTCGGACTGCACACTCATTGCAAACCACCCCAGAGAGAGCTTTTTCTCAGAATTGGTTTTCTCGTATAAATGAATTTTGTGTTTAGTCCAAGCTCTTTATGATGTAAAGATGTCCCAGTCATCTGAAGATCTGCCATATTGGCCAGAGAGTCAGGTTGACAACAGACTTGCTCTGAGTCGGCCCCCTAAGCTGATCCTGGTGGGCATGGATGGGCAGAGTACTCAGGCCTGCCGAAGGACCACTTTAGAGTATTCTGACCCTAGTAGGCGGAGTGGTCAGGCAAACCCTTCACCACCGCCTCATGATTCCAGTGGCCATCTGGGGAGGAGCGAACATGAGCAGATGGCCCAGCGCCTTACCTCATCCAGCCAGGGACAGAGAAAGCCATCTGTTCCAGGTCCATTTCTGTTGTGTGACGGACAGCCTGACAAAAAGCAGCTTAGGGGAGAAAGGGTTTGTTTGGCTCATACTTCCAGGTTAGAATCCTTATTGTAAGGAGGTCAAGGCAGCAACTTAGAGCCTTGCGTCCACAGTCAAGAGCAAAGAGGGATGGATAGATTTTTGCTTGCTTTCTTGCTAGTACTCAGCCAGCTCAATGTGAAGGTTGCAACCCACTAAGGGGTCTAATAACTCACAAAGGTCACCTAAAACCATTGGAAAACACAGATACTTACATTACAATTCATGATAGTAGCAAAATTACACTTATGAAGTGGCAACAAAAATAGTTTTATGGTTGGGGGTCACTGCAACATGAGGAAGTGTGTTAAAGTGTCGCAGCATTAAGAAGGTTGAGAACCACTGTTTTATATAGCCCAGTGCATGAAATAATACCTTTCCCATTTAGGGTGGGTCTTCCCACCTCAACAACAATGAAGACAACTCCCGCCCCCCCCCCCGCCCCAGACATGTCCACAGGTCAATGAGGTTGAGATAGACTTTCTTAAGATGAAAACCAACCAGTTCAGCATCCAGGGGACATGTCCCTTAGTAGCTGAGTCTTGATACCAGGGCTTGAGTATTTACTTGGTTTCCAGATCTGCTCTGGGAACATGCATCTGGAGGCAAGGAGGTTTTCACTTAGCATCTTT
This sequence comes from Alexandromys fortis, assembly GCF_014885135.2. Classification (NCBI taxonomy): domain Eukaryota; kingdom Metazoa; phylum Chordata; class Mammalia; order Rodentia; family Cricetidae; genus Alexandromys; species Alexandromys fortis. The sequence continues at coordinate 10,218,047 of NW_026067891.1, read as the reverse complement.
CAAGAGCTACAGTGGACAACAGGGAACTAGGGGTGTTGCCAAGAATCTTTCAGTGGCAAATGACAAAAACACCAATTATGCCTATTTAAAGAGGAGGGGGAAAGGCTGACTCATATTTTTGAGGAGGTCCAGTGTGCTGGGATCTCTGGGGCTCCGTCTCCCTTTCTCCCTCTGTGAGCTTTGCTTTAGATGACCATATGTTTAGGCTGACTCCTGCAGCCCAGAAGGGAGGGGCTATCCCTGTAGTGAGGAGCAGCGGGCTGCCTTCCCACCGCCTGGCTCCTGCACGGCTAGCTTTACCCAAAATAATTACACAGAAACTGTATTTTTTAAAACACTGCTTGGCCCATTAGTTTTAGCCTCTTACTGGCTAACTCTCACATCTTGCTTTAACCCATTTCTAATAATGTGTGTAACACCACGAGGTGGCTTACCAGGGAAGATCTTAACCTGTGGCTGTGTCAGGTGGGAGAATCATGGCAACTGCCTGACTCAGCTTCTTTCTCCCAACATTCTGTTCTGTCTACTCTGCCTATGTAAGCTGCTGTCCTATCAAAAGGGCCAAGGCAGTTTCTTTATTAACCAATAGACATATGACCCTCTTCCATCATATCCCATTGGACCAGATCAGATCATGTACCTTTGTGTTGAGCCAATTGGCTGAAGCTAAAAAGATGCTGTGTGTTGACTGACCAGGTTGAACCATGTAGCCATTTCCTTCTTCTTTTCTTTTTTCCCCTTCTCTCCCCTCCTCTCCTTTCCTCTCCCCTCCCCTCCCCTCCTGTCCTCTCATCTCCCCCCTTCCTTCCCCTCTTTTCTGTTTCCTATGCTTTTCCCTCTTCAAGGCTGTTCTAGAACTCAATCTGTTGACTAGGTTTTCCTCAAATTCTGCCTGCCTCTGCCTCCTGAGCACAGGGATTAAAGACTTCTCCACCATGCTGGCCATTATGGACTCTCTTTTTTTTTTTTTTTTTTTTTTTTTTTTTTTTTTTTGAGACAGAGTCTCTCTATGTAGCCCTGGCTGTCCTGGAACTCACTCTGTAGACCAGGCTGGCCTCAAGCTCACAGAGATCGCTGAGTGCTGGGACTAAAGACCTGTGTTGCCACTGCCTGAAAGACACTCTTAATAAAGGGGCAGAAATGGCATCAGCCCCTTCAAGCCATTGGACAGAGAGTGGGGTTTCTTGACTGCAACTTATCCACCTGTGTGAGTTCTTAGCAGCCAGCTGTGTCCGACTTAAGTGGGCTCCTCTGGGAGGGAATGAGATCCTATAGAAAAGATTCAGGGATATGATCTGTATATAGTAGGAGCACAATTAATGCTTAAATCTTTATTCCTGAGCCTCCAGCTTCTCACTCGGAAAATGGAACTAGTCACTGGAGATTTATTTATTTGTAGAGATTTCTGGGGGCTGGCAAGATGCCTCAGTGGGTGGGTGAGGAGGTTGCTGTGCAAGTTTGAGGATTTGAGTTTTGTCCTTGTAACTGATTTCATGTCCACAGCAGCCCACGAGGCAGTCAGTATTATTCATATTATCACAGCCAAGTTTGTAGGTGAGGGGATATATGGCACAGAGAGGGTAGGTGAGTTTGCACAGTAGCTGGCGGATCTGGGACTTGAACCCTGGTAGTTCAGTGCTACACTGTTGGAATGATGCTGCGTTGAGTCACATTTCAGTGCAATGTGTGTACAAGACCAGAGGACCTGGGGGCTGGCTCAGTGGGTAAAGTGCTTGCCATGAAAGCATGAGGACCCGAGTTTGATACCCAGAGCCTACAAAACACAATCAAACAACAGCCAAAAGCAAAACAAAATTTATAACCCCCTTCAAATTCTTCACCAGGTGGGGCACCCTGGTCCTAGCAGGCATGCTTGTCACCCAGCACTAGCAGGCTTGCTTGTCACCTGTTTCTCTGTCCAGCCAGCAGAGCTGAATCCATGGGTTCCAGGCCAATGAGAGACTCAAAAACCAAACTGAATGATTTCTTAGAAATAACACCTTAGGTTGACCACTGGGTACTCATGTGCATGTGTGTGAGACCAGAGTTTCAGGCTCTTCTGCCTCAGGCAGAGGAGGAAGAGCAAATGAAAACAGGATTGAGCCAGTGTGTTCCAGAAACGTCCAGAGGGCCTGCAGTTCTAGAAAGGCTTCTCAGAGGCGTGCCAGATATGTCCAGGCCGGCCTTCAACTGTGTCTCTTCAGAGTAGGTGAGCATGATCAGGTGCAATCAGGGGGTCAAATGCTTTGTCTAACAAAACAAGCCGGCAGCAGAGGCTGACTGAGGGCCAGAGCCTGGCCTCTGAGAGGTGTGAGGTTAGGGAGAAACTCACCCGGCTGGGTTTCCTGGCATTCTGGGTGCAGGGCCGCTGCAGCAATGTGGAAAATTAAAATGAAGCTGGGTGCAAAATGAAAATGGAAGTGCGGGGGTGGAAACAGAGCAGAGGACATAAAACACTCAATGTGGAGCGGCTCCGGGCACAGGAGGGAGATAATGGAGAATTTCCTCAGAGTGGTGCTGCAGGCAAGGTGGCGCGCAGAGAGGGAGCGAGGCCAGCGTCTGCACTCTGTCATGGCTTAGATACAAGGTCTCCTCTCACGGTCTCACACGCCAAAGTGTGGGTCTGTGGAGACGTCACTGGATGGCGAAGGCAGAGAGGTCACCTGATGGTGAGGGTAGAGAGGTCCCCAGATGGTGAGGGCAGAGTGGTCACCTGATGGCGAGGGTAGAGAGGTCCCCGGATGGCGAGGTCACTGGATCACGGTGAGGGCAGAGAGGTCACCTGATGGTGAGGGTAGAGAGGGCACCGGATAGTGAAGGCAGAGAAGGCACTGGATGGCGAGACACCCATGGACTAATCTGTGGGTGAGTTTTAGCCGGAGGAGCTTTAGGATGTGGAGTCAGTTGGAGGAAGTGGCTGAGGAGTGCCGTTGTACTGGCTTCTTCCTTCTCTTTCTGCTCCCTGGCTACCCAAAGTTGAGCAGCTCCTCCCTGCTAGGACATTTCTGCCCTGTCACCAGCTTGAAAGCCAAGGAGCCAGGCGACCATGAACTGAAACCTTGGAAACTCTAAGCCCAAACCAACCTTCCTTCTTTGTAATCTTTTCCTCTCAGATGTTTTACCATAACAGTAGAAAGTTGGTGAATGCAGGGCTCAGTCCTTGGGAGAATGAAAGCTTGGGTGTGATGACAGGCTTTGGGGGCCCAGGGGAAAGCCAATTCCATGTTCAGGACATTTAAAAAGTTGATTCTGCTTCTAGAATCTGTGCTCTGTGTGATGTTTCTAGGAAGAGACATGTCGTGCTTGTTTGAGGCAGAAAATAAGAAAGAAGAGAGGAGAAAAGCCTCAGCGCGCAGTCACAAGATGACTAGATATTTATGTGTATACATATAAAGTTGAGAAAATTATGAGGCCTATAAGAATGCTCGATGTGCCCAGAACACAAAGCTGCACCGAGGAACGAACATGCAGTTACAGGATGTTTTGGGCAGTGTACGCTGCGCTTCCTCAGTGGGATTTAGTCACCACGCCCTTGTCAGACACCTGATGTCATCAGCTTGTGAGGACAAAAGTTTATACTCATGGTTTTAAGGGTCACACTGTACTCTCAGCTGGGCCCCTCACTTTGAGGCTGTGGTGTCACACTGGTGGGACACATGACTGAGGAAAACTACTCGCTAAACAGCCAGGATGTATGAACAGGACAGAGGCCAGGGTCCTGCAATGTCTCGGAAGGCACACCCCAACTGACTTCACACCCCACTCCAGGCCTCAGTTCCTACTGCTCCTATCACTGATCAATAGAGCTAAGGGGGGGGGGGGGTTGTAGGGCAAGCTTTGGAGACACTTATCCCGACCATGACCAGTATGGTACTTAGTTCTATAGTAACACCATCTATACTGTAATGATATTGCCGTCTACTGAGTGTCTACTCTAGGCATATAGGATGCTTCTACTGTATATCCCTGAAGGGATGGTAGTGTGGTTAAGTGATGCCGCTAACCAAAAACATGCCTGGGAAGGGCACTTGTCTCACAAACCTTGTGACCTGAGTTTCATTCCTAGAACCCATGTGTTAGTAGTTTCTGTGGCTGTGACTGGGTACCCATGACAGACACCTGAGGACAGAAAGGCTTGTTTGTTCCACCATTCTGGAGGGATAGAGGGCATCATGCTGAGGAAGACATGGCAGCCTCCTGCTCCTGCCACCATTGCCTTCCTTCCTGCTGCCAAGGCCGAGTGGGAAATGGGTCAGGCTGTAAAACCTCCAAGCTCACTGGACTTCTGTGACCAAATGCTTCTGGCTGAGCTCTACCTTCCAAAGGTTCCACAACCCTCCCACACAAACCAGGGACAAAGTTCAAACCCACGAGCCGGCGGGGGGTGGGGTGGGGGGAGAGTTTATATTCAAAGCACACTGCCATGTATAGGTGGTGAAAACAGACTTCACAAAGTTGTCCTCTGACCTCCACACGTATGCCATGGCGTGTTCCCATGTTAAAGAAATACATTTAAAAAGGTTTGTCCAATGGAGCTAAAAACATTATTTTGAGTGCGGTAACTCAGACCTAGAAAGACAATTATCAAATGTACTCACTCATAAGTAGTTTTAAAACATAAAGCAAAGAAAGCCAGCTCACAAATCACAATCCCAGAGAACCTAGACAACAGAGGACCCTAAGAGACTTACATGGATCTAATCTACATGGGAAGTAGAAAAAGACAAGATCTCCTGAGTAAACTGGGACCATGGGGACCATGGGAGAGGGCTGAAGGGGAGGGGAGAGGCAGGGAGGGGAACAGAGAAATGTTGAGCTCAACAAAAATCAATTAAAAAAAGAAGAAAAAAATTAAAAAGTGGGAAATGGGTCAGGCGGAGTGTGTCCTCCGCTCGGGAACTGGAGAGTGACTTTATTTGGAAAAAGCAATGCTTCAGATGTAGTTGAGGATCTCAAGGTAAGGTCCTCTTGGGTTCATGTGATGGACTGTGAAGACCATGATGACACACATGATGAGTGTGTGTCCTCAGAAGAGGAGAATCAAAGAGAAGAGGCAGGTGTGGAGGTGGAGCCTGGAGCGAGGCTAAGGCGAGGGATGCTGGTTGAGGCTGTGGTGAGGAAGCGCTGCCCCCTGTGGTGGGGCAGGAACCTTGACCTGGAATACCTTGACTGACTCCACAATTTAGCAAATAAATCCCTGGTTTTATTTATTTATTTTTTGGCAGGTTTTTATGTAGCCCAGGCTGGCCATGAATGAACTACTTAGCTGAGGATGACCTTGAATTTCAGATCCTTCTGCCCCTACCTCCCAATTGCTGGGATTATAGGCATGCATCACAATGCCTGGTTTAAAGTTTTGTTTTTAGATTATTATTTTTTAGATTTTATGTGGATGGGTGTTTTGTCTATGGACCACCTGTGTGCAGCACCCGCAGGGGGGAGAGAAGAGGTTATTGGATCCCCTTAAAACTGGAGTTACAAATGCTTGTCAGACCGTGTAACAGGGTGCTTGGGACTGAACCTGGCTAGAACAGTCAATGCTCTGAACTGCTGAGTCATCGCTTCACTCGGGGTGGGAGGGAGGTAAAGTTTTTTGATTTTTGAAAACCATGCCTGGTTTTATTTTGTTCCAGGGATGGAACACAGGGCTTCTGTAATGATAGGCAAGCCACACCCCCAGAACCTATGAAGCCACACCCCCAGAGCTGTCCCTTGAGCATTCCACTAAGCAGCTGGTGGACGTTAGATCTGGAAGCTGCAGAAATGCTGGCAGTAACCAAAGAGTAGGTTTTGACTTGGGTCCCGAGTTCCTCATTTCCTCTGAGCCACGTCTCCGGGCTCCACGACTGTCCCCCACTCCTGTTGCTGCTTAAGTCTCTCTTGCACTGGGTTGAAATCTGTAGGGCTGCGAACTGGAGGTTGATATCTGGTGGTGTCTTCCTTTACTGCTTTCTATATTTTATTTTATTGCTTGTTTGTTTGTTTTGAGTGTAGCCTTGGCTGTCCTGGAACTTACTTTGTAGACCAGGCTGGCCTTGAACTCACAGAGCTCCACTAGGATTAAAGGCCTCTCTACCTTGTTTTTAGAGTTTCTCAGTGACTCGAGCTCCCCAGTCCAGTTACACTGACTGTCCAACAGTGGCAAGAATCCATCTTTCCACATCCCAGCACTGGGGTTACAGATGTGTGCTGCTGCACCCCACTTTTTCTAAATGCTAAGGTTCCAGACTCAGGTCCTTGCGTTTGTCCAGCAGGCACCTAATGGACGGAACCATCTTCCCAACCCCTTAATGGTTGGTTTTATTTTTTCTATTTACTGAGTCTTCAACACAGAGGCCTAGAGGATGGGATATTTGCCGGCTCTCCATTGAGCAGGTTACAAAACTGATGTTTGCAAAGCCGTGCTCCAGCTGGCTGCGGCCCCTGGACTTGCGGATGATGGTGTAGACCCTGGTGTGTCAGCCTGTGCTAGCAGAGCCTGGGACAATGAGGGACACACACGCATCCCTGCTCTCTCAGTGCTGGCGTGTGCCTGTGGTCGAGGTGGGTGATTTAACGGCTTTCGATGATTGTGGGCCTCCTAGAAGCACTGTGACCTGGAAGCTAATTTCTGTGTGCAGTCTATCAGTTCATCCGCAGGGGGTACTGTCTGGGAATTGTTTATCTTTGTCTCCGAACCATGGAGCTGGGCTCATAATTCAAGACATCCTGGCGGGCTAGTCAGGTGCAGATTGCCCCAGTCTGAGGACCTGAGTTTGACTCTAGCGCTCACACGAAAGGGCAAAGGGCAAAAGCTGAAAGGGCGGATTCCAGCCAGTCCACTATTGTCAGTTCAGTCAGTGCCCAGATCATGATCAGAGACTGCCCGTATGGCAGGGTCTTAAAAGCTTGTTATTGTGTGTGTGTGTGTGAGCACGCACGCGTGCACGTGTGTGTTTGTGTATTGAGCGTGTGTGTGTATGTGTGCATGGTGTGTGGGTATGTGTACCCACAGCCTTCACAGGGGGGCCTGAGGACAACTTTGTAGAATTGGTGTTCTCCTCCCACCTTTATGTGAGATCCAAAATTCAGGCTGATGTGACAAGTGCTTTTACCAGAGCTGTCTCTCGTCCCTGTGTGATTTGTTATCAATATTTTATTATTACGATCACAAAAGCTTTTGGTGTGTAGTTTCTTCTGGGATGTGGGATGAGATTAGATCCACACCCCTACCCAGGATAAAATGAGTCACGTGCCTTGAATTTATGACGCACCTGTAATTTGGAGGTGGGATCAGAGACAGAGATAGAATTTGGGGGATATAAAGATTTTATAAAACGGCCTTTCTCCACCTCCTTTGCCCTCTCACCCGCTCCCCCACTCGCGACTGTCCTCAGCCTAGAAAGAAACTAGATTTCCCAGGAGCCCTGGTGCGTATCTCATAGGCTCGTTTTTTTCGTTTGCGTGCTCATGTCAGTCCCTTGATGCTGCACGGAGAGAATAATAGTGCACCACTTCCCTCTAGCGGTCACCGCGAGTAAGTGCAATGCTGCTCGCCACACCGAACATGCATCCAGAAGTCTCCACTTTTTTTTTTTTTTTTAATCAATAGAAGTCACTATTGTGGCTACATGGTAAATGTATGTAAATGATTAAATCTTCGATGTTAGTAACCCCCTGTACCTGGTCTTCCCTTCTCTCTAGCTATGCATGGGACATTTGTGATCTTGTTGCCACTTAGCCTGATTGTGATGGTGTTTGGGGGAATGACTGGGTTCCTGAGCTTCCTCCTCCGAGCCCACCTCCTTCTGCTGCTCACGGGGACCTTATTTCTCTTTGGAGGTAGGTTTTCCCCTGCCCGGGGTCCAGGCCCTACAGTCACATGGGTACCAAGGGCTATGCGCTCTTTAGGAGCAGGGTCTCAGCTCCTGGAAGGGCTTTCCCCACGGGATGTCAGAGGGAAGGGGCAGTGCTTTCCAGCCTTGAGGTCCCAAGATCTCTGGTTCCAAGGAAGGAGGAGGAGGAGGAGGAGAACACAGCCTTGGGAGCCACCCCCAGCATCTTGAAGAGTGGTCTGTCACCTCTGTCTGGTCTCGCATTGATGGCCTTGGCTTCCGGCTTAGGGCTGTGGGTGGACAAGAGACCCTGACATCCACTGCTTTGCTGCCTTCTGCCGAGTAGCGGTTCTGACGTGGGAAATCAGACTGGACAGGCAATGCAGGACACACCTCACATGATTACACTTCACGGCAGCTTCTCAATGAGCAGAGCCCACAGAGACAGAATAAATGATGAGCAGAAGCTTTGGGTGTGGACTGGGGACATACGGTTTCGGTGGCTCTTGGCTTCATGTAGCAGGAGTGATAAGTTCATTTTGGCAATTACAGTTGGCATCCATATATCACGCACCCATATATCACACACCCATATGTTGTGCACCCATATATTGTGCACCCATGTGCACTCAGGCTCACCCAAAGCAGCTAGCAGAACTGAGCAGGAGGGGAAGGGGGGCAGCTGCAGCAGGCTGAGCAGGAGGGGGAGAGGGGCAGCTGCTGCAGGCTGAGGGGGAGGGGGGCAGCTGCAGCAGGCAGGGACCCAGCTCAGCAAAGGCTCTGAAGACAGTGCTGTGGAGACCCCTGGCTGGGTTGGGAGAAGAGGAGTTGGTGAGGGAAGCAGAGGCAGGGAGGGAGGAAAAGATGAGGGAGTAAAGGTGTGTGTGTGTGTGTGTGTGTGTGTGTTGTGTGCAGAGAATGTGGCTGGGGTGGGTGGGTGTAGACAGGAGGGTGCTGCTAACGTTCCTCCCTGGGATAGGTGTAACCACATCTACCCCTCCTTCTCATGACCCAATGAGGTAGGATTGCACCAAAGCTCAACATGGGAACGAATGGCTTTCTGAGCAGCAGGTGAGGGGTTACAGGCAGGAGCATGGGTGGCCTTAAAGCAGGCACACTGGAAAGTCTGCCCACAGCATGGGTGACTCTCTAGGCTGTGTAGATGATGCCCCTACAGTCCTTCCCTCCTCCCTAGATCCTCTTGCTCTTCCCCCAAGACCACAAGTAATTAGAGCAGAGGTGCATGTGACAGTGGTGGCTGCACACTCAAGTGAGGGCCCTATGACCGCCACTACCCTGCAAGCCCAGCCGTGCTGACCTTTGGGGAGCGGCCCAGACCGCCCGAAGATGGCAGCAGTCTGACTGGGAGGACAGTCCTGAATAACCAAGGGAGACGGGGAGGAGGAGGGAAGAAGGGAGAGGGAGGAGGAAGTGAGGGAGAAAAAGGAGGGAGATGAAGGTAGAGGGAAGAAAGATGAGGGAGGAGGAGGGAGATGAGGGAGGAGGAGGGAGAGGAAAGGGAGAAAAAGCTGTCGGGACACAACAGCTCTTTTGTCAAAAGGGTAGAAGATGCGTGTGGTTTTTCTTTCTGGAACTGAATATAGGGAACATAGATTTAGGTCTCCACGAATACCATGTTCCAAGTAGCAGTGAAGAAGCAATTCCAGGAACATTTTATAGCAACAGAATAAAGGAAGCTGTAAATCAAGACACTCTGCAAAACACACTGATAGGAACACGGGGTAGGTGAGTTACAGTGAGGTGTGGGCCTTGGGTGCTGACAACACTCGAGGCCCTTTGGTTGGTCCAGCCCTCCACATCACTGAAGGTTCAATCAGCCAGCCCTTGTAGACATAGCTTCTTTCTAGGAGGCTGCCATTCACAAAGGTGACAGAAGGAAGCAGGGGAGGAGGGAGGAGGGAGGAGAAAGGAGTAGTTAGAAGAGGGAGGAAGGAAGCTGAGGGGTGGAGGAGGGGGTGAAGGAGAGGAGGTAGGGATAGAAGAGGGAAGGGTGGAGGAGGGGCCCCGGGTGGATTTGGAGAAGTAGGGAGGAGGGGCAGGCTAGAAGGGTCTAACTGTCTGTCCCGGTCTGTCTGTCCCTGCAGCCACGGTGACCCTCGCTGGAATTAGCATCTACATAGCATACTCAGCTGCCGCCTTCCGGGAGGCAGCTTGCCTCCTGGAGGAGAGGGCCCTGCTGGACCAAGTGGACATCCGCTTTGGCTGGTCCCTGGCCCTCGGCTGGATTAGCTTTGTCTCTGAGCTGCTCACAGGGGTGGCCTTCCTGGCAGCTGCGCGAGTGCTCGGCCTGAGACAGAGGCAGGACCAGGCTATCTGAGTTTGGCCAGCCCAGGAGGCCTGGAGTGGGGCGCATCTCCGTGAATAGCAGCCTTTTCTTCCTCAAACGCCCTTCACAGAGGCCAGAGGGCCCACGGTGCCCACGGTGGGTGAGCCCCACCTGACTGTTGTCCTTGTGCTATCTGGAATGCCCACTCTGCTGTGTTGTGTGCATGTGTGTCTGTCTGGTGGACTGCAAGAGGAGAGAGGGTGTGGAACCCTTATCACCTGAAATAAACGCCAATCCTAACCACCTGGGAGCTTTGTGGCTCAGCCCACTGTGCCTTTTCTGGCTCTGTTTTCTCCTCAACCCTGACCTTTGGATCAGCTTCTCTTTGTGAGAAAATGGGTGGACCAGAGAGGTTAGTTAACTTCTGCAAAGGTGCACAGAGACGCTGGCATACTTTGTTCTTAAGAGCAACCCTGCTTCCTGCACAGCTTCTCTAAGCAAGCTCAGGGCCCTGTAGGGCTCCCCTGCCTCAGATGCTGCCTTGGGGATCATACAACCTAGACACAGACCAGGGGGCGGGGCACCATGGGTAGCACCAGGGAGAAGTCAGACTCTGAAGTTCCAGTACCAAGGAGGAAAGGTTCTGGGAGTGGGTCATTCCGGTTAGTGTGTGCGTGGAGGGGCCGGGGGAGGAGTGGAGGGGAGCAGGAAGTGACGTGGGAGTGGTGGAAGGAATGGGCAGAGGAGGGAAGGGGGGTGGAGGTGGAGGAGGGGAGTGGGGTGGAGGTGGAGGAGGGGAGTGGAGGAGGCAAATGGAGGGAGGGGAGGGAGTGAGGGAGGAAGCAGAGGGGTTGGGAAGAGTCCTGCCTAATCCTCTGCAGAAAAGGCTTTCTGCAGGCAAGCCTTTGAGTCTCTGGGCTGGGAGCTCACTTTGGAAATGCCAGCAGACTCATCCCCGAGACATTCCAGACTACTCAGGTGGGCAGTGTTGGTCCCCACACTTCTCCAGGGTTGTCAAGGGACCCTCACAGGAAGGGGCAGGTGGTAGCTGCAGTCAGGAAGAACGGCTCTCCAAACCCAGTCTACCCCATGGATGGTTACCTCTGTGTCTGCCCAGTGAAGGCCAGGCGTCAGCCTTCCCCAAGCCTGCAGGGAGATGCTCTTGTGTGGGTGGAGCTCGGCAGTGCTCTGGGAGGATTCACTGGGACCCTTTCTGAGGTGGGAGGAAGGGCGCTGTGGGTTGAAGGAACTCAGGGGGTGCCAGGGTCAGGGGGTTTCATGGCCGTTGGTGGGGGTTATTAGATGACACCATTCTCAGCATTCTGACATTACATCTTTGAGATGTCACCATCGTCACGTGATGTTGCCACCCAAATGACATCATCATACTCACCGACAACATCACTGTTCCTGTGTGACATCAATATCCTAAGGGCTCTCTTGGTTACTCTTCTATCGCTGTAATAAAACACTCTGACCATGGGCGACTTCTAAAGAAAGTGTTAGACTCGGGGCTCACAGTGGCAGGTTAGCGTCCATGGCCATCACAGCAGGAAGCATGGCGGCAGGCAGGCATAGTTGAGTGCTTATGGGGGACATTCTCATCCACACCACCACAATGACAGCACCAGCTGCACGATGTCACTGTCTCTGACCATGACATCATCAGCTTTATCAGAGCCATGACGGCATCATCTTCTACATGACACCTTCATTTTTACATCGTGCTCAACACATCATCTTCACAGCTGATTCCCAGTGAGGACTTACTACATAGTCTACACATCAGTCAGTCAGTCAACAAACACTTGACAGACTGAGGGGCAATGATTATAGGACCAGCCTGGACTGCTGAGCTGACTTGTTGAGGAGAGAGGCATGGTAAACATGGAGTACTGGGAAATCGATCAAGCAGGATATAGGTGGGGAAACTGAGGCATAGGCAGTCATTATCAACCACCCCAGAGGCACAAGGAGGCAAAGTGTTGCAATGGGAATGAAACACAGAACTGAGAATTCCCAAATGTCAACTGTTGCACCTTCTCTGTCCCTGGACCTTGGATATCGGACATCTTCTGTTTATTCAGAAGTGTAAACATAGCAGCGAGGCAGCTCCCACCAGCGGACTAATACTGCCAGAGGCTGCCTGCTGTCCAAGGCCAGGAAATGTTTGCAGAGGCCGCATTACCAGAAGGATGGTCTTTGCTTCCATCTGCTGGTCAAATTGTAGAATTGTAGAACTGTGCCGGAGGAATAACAGAGCTAGTTCCATGACAGGCTCCAAAACCACAGAGAAATCAGGGTTCCCTGCCCTGTGGGAAGTCCAAGGACCACCCACCTCCATCCAGGTCTAGTAAGGTGAGCATCCAAACTGCCTAGGCTCCCACAAAACCGAGGGGAGGGAAAGGGGAGGCGGCTGGGGGGAAGAGACAGAAATCTTTAATAAAGAAAGAAAGAAAGAAAGAAAAAAGAAAAAATGAAAAAAAAACACAAAATAAAGCAAACAAACAAAAAAAGAAAAAAAAAAAAACAAAACCACAGAGAAACCCTGTCTCGAAAAACCAAAAAAAAAAAAAAAAAAAAAAAGCAACTTGTTAAAACTTCTGCGTTTTACCGGGAAGGGAGATAGTGCAAAGCAAGTGTTCTCAGATTGGGCGGTGCTCTCCACGCCGGGACTCTTGATTTTGTCTAGAGACAGTCTTGGCTCTCACAACTGGAGCCAGTGGTACTACCGACATGTGGAGCGTCTTCCTGGTCTACATGTCAATGGAGCCGAGGCCAAGGAGCCTCCTGAGTAAACAGAAAAGAATGATGCCGCAGCTGTGTGCAGCCAAGGAGCAACAGCGAGCAGAAGAGAGCCTTTCATTTGTGCATTGAATATCTATGATATCTACTGTGTCAAGAAGGGCACCATGCCTGGGGCACATTAGTGGGTGTGGTGGGTTCTCAGAATCACCTGAGAAGAGCGTCTCCGTGAGGCATTGCCTGATCAGGCGGGTCTGTGACTGAACTGTTATTGCGGGCAGTCCCAAAGCGGGGTGCACGAGCTGAGCAGAAGCTGCGTGCCTTCCCTGTTCTCTGCTCGTGACTGGTTGTGATGCGATCAGCTGCTTCCGGTTCCTGCTTTGCTTTCCCTGCAGGGATGGGCTGTCGCTTGGGTTTGCTTTGTCTGTGCATTTTGTCACAGCGATGGAAATGCAACAGGAAGTTTGGGATGGAGGGAAGCGTCCCCGCCCTTACCTCGTTACAGGGAGACAGATCATGAAGAAGAGCCAGGGGTACAGAGCAGTCAGACCGTGGGTAATGGCAAGTCAGCAAAACCCAGTGATGAGGTGACGGGCCTCCTCCAGCAGGCGACATGATAGTCAGACCCACACAAGAGACTGTGTGTAAGGAAGCAGCAGGCCAGGCAGGTGATGGCAGGAGACGGTTCTGCTGTGGGGACAAGGCGACATGCTTGAAGGCAGTGAGAGGGGCTGAGGGAGTGGTGCAGTTGTGAGGGAGAAGTGGGCAGGAGGCCATGGGAGGTGAAGACTGTGTCAGTGGGGTGAGGGTTGTGCAGCTCTTCCATTTCGTCCTATTCTGATTTCATTTGCATGTGAGAGTCTCTGGATGTTCCTGGCCGCCAGACCATTCCCACCTCTGTCAGCTAGCATCTTCACAGAATGACCCCAAACTCATAATCCTCAGGCCTCAATGGTGCCCAGGGGAATAGAAGCTTTAAAACAATTTTTAAATTAAGCATCATTATTATTTTATTCTATGTGTTTGAGTGTCTTGCCTTCATATATGTCTGTGCACCACGTGTATACCTGGTGCTCACGGAGGCCAGAAGAGGGAATTGGATCTCTGGGGACTGGAGTCATAGATGGCTGGGAGCCACCACGTGGGCACTGGGAGGTGAACCTCCATCGCCTGGAAGAGCAGCCAGTGATTACTCTTAACCGCAGAGCCATCTCTCCAGCTCCCTGGAATAGAAGGTCTAAGGCCAGGCCCAGATGTTGCCACTCCCCTTTCGTTCTTTCGCAGGTGAGAATGGTTCTTAAGGTCCCTTGGTCCCCTGTAGAGAGTGGATGGCAGGGAAGAGAGCTTGCAGGGGGTCTGTGGGGAGACCAGGGAAGTGTGCTGTGGGATGCCCTGCAGTCACTGGAGGGGTTTCTCTGCCCCAAGGGAAAAGGGAAAGAAGGAGGAGCCAAGGAGAAGCCATCTCTTTTGGAAACCTGGGTGCACATCTGGGTGAAGTACTGGCTGTGTGCGCCACAGGACAGCCCAGGCACCTGACCCAAGTGAGACGCTCATGCACTGAATGTCTGTTCACTGGTTTATGATGGAGCTTCTGACAGAGCATGGATGGGGGCGGGGTCACTGAAAGTATATCGGGAGACCCCAAACAGCTACACTGGAAAGTCTTCACCCAGCGTCGATGACAGTTTGCCATTGACAATTAGGGGAGGATGCACACAGCTGACTTGGAGGAGTGGTTAGAATCTCAGGTAAAAACTCACTGACCCTCCCCACCTTCTATAAGAGGATGTCAGCAGTCAGCAGACAAGACCCAGACAGACGCTACAGCTGACCTGCCAAGATGGTCAGACCCGTGCTCTACAGCTCATCCCGAGTAGAGGGCTCAGGGCTCACTGGGCCCTGCCATAGGGAAGGGGAGCCTCCCTGGGGACAGCGATCAAAGGCAGATGAATGTCCTGCCTGCATTTGCTGTTGCCTTTGACTTCTCTGTATGCAAACTCAGGGCCAGCCAAGTCCCTGGCACAAAGAGGGGCCTTTCTCACAGAGGAGGGACCAACCCTTGGCTGCCAGGAGCCTGAGACTGTGGCGGCCCTGCTTTGGGAAGCTCTTCAGTGCTGACAGGGTCAGGGCTCAGCACCATCTACACTGCTCCCCACTCCTGGGGCCAAAAGACTGGGTTTAATGTGTAGTGGTGTGTGTGTGTGTGTGCTGTGTGTGTGTGTGGTGTGTTGATCTATGGTGATTGCTGGTCCTCTCAGTGATTTTTATTTGCCGTTTTCTAGACACTGCACACCCACAGTTTGGCTGGGATATTAGGCCTCTTTGGCTAACAGAACGGAGTCATCATCCCTGTTTTGTTCTAACAACAGCCCAAGCCTTTCCAAATATTTACAAGTGAAGGTCCCCTGGGAACATATGGAGGGCTTGTGCGGCGAGGGAGAGGGAGGATGAGAGAGACGCAGGTACACACAGCAAAGCCCTGGACACAAAGACCTGGAGAGGCACAGTCAAGCACTCCTCTGGACAGGGACCCTCTGAGGAATGTGTCCCTGGGGAGCACCTGGTGTACAGATCAGGGTGTGCTTATGCCTGGGGGGCAGAGCCCTCTGCAGGACAGGCTGTGTGGTGTGTGCAGGCACTTCTAGATTCAGGGGAGCAGTGGGAGAAGGGTGCTCTGCGGGGTGCTGCTCCAGAGTCGCTGCAGATGGTCTTCCGGAAAACTGCTTTTTAATAAATAGGAATTGCACACTCTAAACTCCAGCTACTAGGATAGGCTGGGGACCCATCCTGAAGTAACACAGATCATCACCTTAACATGAGGTAGAATAGATTTCTGAAAAGGTCTATGAGGGAATTTCCAGATTGGGTTGATTGAGACGGGGAGACCCACCCTGAATGGTGGGTTGTAGCCTGCCTCTCACAACAGAGGATCACCATACATGGACATACTCCTATTAGACTTTCACAGGTCTTGTGAAGCGGCTATCACACAAGCATGAGGGCCTGAATTCAGATCCCAGGAATCCTTCTGTGGTCCCAGCCTTGGGAGGAGTGGACACAACCAGGAGCAAGTCAATGTATGTCGTGTTTAATGAGAGAACCTGTCTCAAACCATACAGGTGGAGTGATTGAGAAGTTACCACACACACACACACACACACACACACAGTGCAGATGTGTGGAGGACGAAGGTTAAAAAATGAGATTCTGAGGCCCAGGCTACATTTAGGGTGCAGAAAAAGGCACCCAACCCAGCTCCTGTCTCCAGAAAGGCTTTTCCTTGCCCCTAAATAAATTCCTACTATCCCAGAGAGCCTGCCCTGGCCTCCCTGTGAACTCTGAAGTCACTGTGAGTATCAATTTCCTGAGGAAGCGCACTTTGTACCCTCAGAGACTGGCTGTAGACAAGACAGAAAGGAAAGCCTGGTGAGTCGCTGCTTTGCACAGCTGTCTCATTAGCATGATGGGCTTTCATCGCGTGGCCTGAGGCAGGGTCACAGTTGAGGACCTGCTCTTGGCTGTGGGACTAGGATGCCCATCCTCTTAGCTTGGGTTTCTATTGCTGTGATGATGTGGGAGTGTCATATATCAATCTGTTGATTTCATTGGTTAAGTAATAAACCAACTGCTTGGCCTCATAGCTTAGAACATAGATGGGAGGAGGAAACAGAATAGAATTCTGGGCGGAAGAGGAAGTGAGGTCAGACTCTGCTCTGCTCCCGGAGAGACCCGACAGCTCTGCTGGAGCAGAGACGCCATGCTCAGCTCTCCCGGGTAGACACGATAGCTCTGCTCTCTGAGGCACACGCGATGAAGATGGACATAGGCTAGAATCTTCCCGGTAAGCGCACCTTGGGGTGCTTACACACATTATTAGAAATGGGCTAGTCCAGATGCGAGAATTAGCCTGTAAGGGCTAGAGTTCATGGGCAAAGCAGTTCTTAAATGAATACAGTTTGTGTGTTGTTATTTCGGGCATGAGCTAGCCAAGCGGCCGGGGTGTTGGGGACGCAGCCCCGCTGCTCTTATTTCAACACTGTGAAGAGACACCATGACCACGGCAACTCAAAACGGAAAGCATTTAGTTAGAGCTAGCATACAGTTTCAGAGGTTTAGTCCATTATCATCATGGTGAGGCATGGTGGCATGCAGGCAGACATGGTGCTGGAGAAGGAGCTGAGAGTTCTATAGCTTGATCAGCAGGCAACAGGATGTGAACAGTGTCACTGAGCATAGATTGAGCATAGGAGACTTCAAATCCCGCCTCCACACAGTGCACACTTCCTCCAACAAGGACACACCTACTTCAACAAGGTCACACATCCTAATAGTGCCACTTATTTTGGGGGTTATTTTCTTTCAAACCACCATACACATCATGCCTTTGAGCTGCGGACTGTGGCTTGCTCTTTGAACCTCCAGCATCTGGGTTTGTTAGGGCTGTGGAAACGAACTAGTCTTGGTGACGGAAAACCCTGGGTCAAGGCATATGTTCAGAACGTTTGTCTAGTATGTACCAATTTCCCGAGGAAGCGCACTTTGTACCCTCAGAGACTGGCTGTAGACAAGATAGAAAGGAAAGCCTGGTGAGTCGCTGCTTTGAGCTTGGAACTAAGCCCTGTCACTCAGTGAGGCTAGCAGTTGTCGATGGTTGGCTGAGCATATACCTCAGCTGCTCTGTCTTCAGAGGGCGTCATTCTGGGAAAGGGTGAAACAGGAGTGTCTGCTTCTCAGGGTTGTTACAGAATGGGCATTTAAAGGGCTTGACTGTGTGTCTCCTTCACACAGCAGACTCAGGATTATGGTGCACATGTGAGTTCCAGACAGTGCTTCCGAGGTGACTGGTCTTCATTGTCACCTTGATTAGATCTAGAATCACCATGGGAATACACCCTGGGTGTCTATGGAGGTGTTTCCAGAAGGTTTGGCCGAGGAAGGGAAACCCACCCTCGATGTGAGCAACACGATTTTATGACCCGGGATTGCAGATAGAATAAAAAGGGAAAGGAGGGACCCAGCTGAGGAGCAGAATCTGTCTCTTTCTGCTTCCCAACTGAATTCAGCATGGCCAGCTGCCTTCTGTCCCTGCCACCGTGCCTTCCCCATCATGATGGACTGTGTCCTCTCAAACCGTCACCCGCAATCATCCCGTCCTCCCTCAAGCTGCTTTTTGGATGGTATTTTGTTACAGTAACAGTAAAATGAAGTAAACAGCTCTGTTGTTTGCTGAGTCATCCCCAAGTGCCAATTTTTTAAGCCCAGGATGTCATTTCTTTATAAAGATGTGCATGGTGGCAGATGTCTGCAGTCCCAGCACTTGAGAAGTAGAAGCAGGAGGATCAAGAGTTCAAGGTCACTCTTGGCTATACAGTAGGTTGATGTCCTGGACTTTATTAAAAAAAAAAACCAAATCCCAAAGCAAAACAAATGAAATTCTAAGGAGGGTGAAACTATATCAGAAATTATGAAACCACTGACAAAGTGACCGAATATAGGATGAGTAGGATAGCGTAGATTGGCCGTGATCAAAATGTGGTCCTTGCCTAAGAAGCTTTGGGGTGACAGGGGAAGATATCATCAATGCAAGTTCTCAGGCTTCCTGTTAGAAAGAGCTACTGCATTAGACACCCAAGAGATGCTGAAACAAACCTGGGCTTCAGCTGACACTCGGAGTGATTCTAGTACACAGCAAGATTGAGGACCATCACACTAGATGGACATGCCGAGATGAAACTGGACCACAATGAATTATCAGTGGAGGACACAGCAAAAAGAGGCACAGTGAGGAACCAAAGGAAGATGAAACAGTGTGGACTTAATAGAGAGGAAAGCTCTCAGAGCACCAGAGGGAATACGTGTTGCCAAGGCTACATTTCCACGCTGAACATCACAGGAGAAGATGCTGAAGAGAGAAAAACAAAACCCCAAGATATTTGGGATCAGGGTAACCGTGCAGGAGAGACACACTCATATTTTATTCACATCTTGGAGGAGAACAGTAGATGTTTCCAGGGGAAGCTATTTTTCAAATGTCTGTAGACTTGATTAGGTTGAAAAAAAGTACAAATTAATTTAAACGCATCGCTGAACTTCCCATAACTTTTGCTGTGATGTGTTTTCTCAGTCAGTTGGCACAAAGACAGCTGCCGCAGAACTTCTGAGTGTTGGAAAGAGGTCCCCTTATATAAGAGGATATGGACAGTGGCCTGGAGTGGACAATCTTCCCAGACATGTCTTTGGATGGGTAATAGGTCAGTCATCCACAGACACACTAATCACACCTGTCCTCTTGCAATATCAAATCACTCAGCATCCTTGAAGTCCAACATATGTTGCTTTTCTTTTTAAAGTGATCTTTTGCAATCCCCGAAGCCCCCTCTCAATATTATCCCATATTCATTGCTTGTTTTATCACTGAGAGAGAGTTTGTGGCTTCAAGGTGTGAAAGGTGTGTTGACTGGCGTGCAGACAGGCACTGGGCAGCTCCCATCTCGGCTGACCAGGAAGCACAGAAGACTGAGGGTGGGACCAGGCTTCACTGCAATCCACATCCCCCAGCAAGGCCCCGCCTCCTAAAGGGCTACAGCCTATACAGATACCAATACCAGCTGGAGATGACGTATTCAAACTGAAGCCTATGGAAGCCTCCCACATGGTTTCCCTAGAAGTCGAATGTTCTACTTTTCCTGCTCGATACCCTGGAGGCACCTGATTCCCTGCGGCAGGTGTCTCTTCTGTGCTGCAATCACTCCCTGGGGGACAGTGAGGGGACCCTGAGTGGACGCACCATGCCTTTTCTGCTGTGCATATGCAGGGCCTCACTGTGATGCCAGGTTCATAGTTCACACTCAGCAGATATCTGGTCAGTCCTCGTTTGCTGCTCATTCTTGCTGTTTATCTGAGTGCTGTGTTCTCTGTGGAGTGAGAGGCAAAAACATGCCCTTGTTTATAAAGTAGCCAGAACAACGAGGGCGGGTAAAGTAAGAGGAGAGGGTCAGAAAATTGGAGAACAACAACAAATAAAATTAGAGAGAGCAAAAAAGAAATTAACACCACCACCATCATCATCACCACCACCATCATCATCACCATCACCATCATCATCATCATCGTCACCAACAACAGTATTGACGACGATGATGACAAAAATGATGGCCGTCCATGAGCTAATACTTTTGCAATGTTTTCACACCATGAGATTTAGCTTTGAGCTTACCGCGTAAAAAAAATCTAGGCAAGAAGAAGAAGAAGAAGAAGAAGAAGAAGAAGAAGAAGAAGAAGAAGAAGAAGAAGAAGAAGAAGAAGAAGAAGAAGAAGAAGAAGAAGAAGAAGAAGAAGCCATTGGCTCATATATGACAGTTTGACTAAAGAATTAGAGTAATTGACTAAGAAAGATAAGTGGTTTCAGCAAGAGGTTTACAATATAGGATCCTAGCAACTGGTGTCAACAAAGTGTCAGATTTGTATCTATATAGTGTATTCTAGGGACAAACACTCTATTGTAAACAGACTGTAGCTGCTGGAATAAAGCTCACCAATAAGGGCTTTTACAGCGGAGGGGAAGGAGATCCACGCCCACATGCAATAGTCCAGTGCTGTTTGAGACAGGAGAAACTTCAAAGCGTCCGTGGAAGGCTGTGGGGACACATTGGCACCTAAATGGTTGTGTTTAAAGAATGATATCATCATTCTGGGGGAGTTTGGAGGTGGGAGGGGTCTGGAGAGGTGATTGGCAGCCATGCAAATGCAAAGTTTTGGGAGAATAGTGCACCTGAGAAACAGCAGTAAATCCATGAAGTTTAGTGCAGGGTGGCAGAGGGACAACATGGAAAATTGATAAAGTGTGGCTGGATGTGAACTGGCCATTAGGCTCAGGGACACTTTGTCCCCTGATGGTGGTGCAGTTTGGAAGGCTTGGGGAACCTCTAGGGGGTAGCCTCACTGGAAGAAGAGGGCCACTCAGGACAGGCTTGGAGGCTTTATAGTTTTATAGACTGAAGATAATGTGGTCCGCCCTCTCATGCCTTCCTGCCACGATGGACTGTATCTTCACCAAGCACCAGTCAAATAAACCTCCCTTCCTTACATCAACTGTTTGGTCACACCAGCCAGAAAGCTGGCTAACACACAAGGTGAGCCGGCCCTTGCAAGGGTCTGCAGTCACACTGTGAGTTCCATAGGGCATGCTGAAAGGATAAAAACACGGAAGGTGGGTACCTGCAGCGGGTCCTGCCGAGGTATGTCCCTAAGAGAATGTATCATGCACACCAGAGTTAGTACAGGGCCTTATTGGGGCTGGTGTGAGTGAAAGATTAAAAGGCTGATATGAGAGAGACAGGCAAACAGACAGATGGACAGAGGAAACAGGCAAGAGGGGAACAAGAGAAGCAAGAGAGACAAGTGCGAGGACTGCCGTGTTTAAGGGGTTTGCTTGTCGCATAGCTGAGGGCGGAGAGGGACTTTGTGCGCTGGGGACTAACGCAGGCAGTAGGGAACTAGGGAAGGGTTTTAGATGGACGGGTGGTACAGCCTAAGTTAGACATTTTATTTATTTATTTATTATGTATACAATATTCTGTCTGTGTGTATGCCTGCAGGCCAGAAGAGGGCACCAGACGCCTTTACAGATGGTTGTGAGCCACCATGTGGTTGCTGGGAATTGAACTCAGGACCTTTGGAAGAGCAGGCAATGCTCTTAACCTCTGAGCCATCTCTCCAGCCCCCTAAGGTAGACATTTAAAGATGCAGAAATACTTTATTGCCTCTTTATTCATCCCTGACCCGGGGCCTAGCTTTCTCTGTAGGTGCCCATGCTGGTCCTAAATTTTTTTGCAACAAGGCCAAGGGCTCTGGAAACAGTGAAGTTTGAACTGACACCAATTTGCTGCAAGGGTGAAAATTAATTAAAAGTTTTCAAAGGGCCGTGTTCAGTATTCTTTTCTCCTTTGTGTTATCAGCAAGGCTGCCTTTTCTCCGGGCCGGGAGTTACTGCAGCCCAACGTTTTCATGTTGCCTGTAGGGTAATTATGTCAGCTATATGAGCGATGATAAGCGGCAGTTTGTATTATTCTGTGATTAATCTCCATACATTCTGGCATTCCAATCTGCCCTCGGAAGACAAAGCTGCGATTCTCGGATGCAGAGGGAGGACTCAGGAAAGAGCTGCACGGGCCGAGGCGTTGAAACAGAGGTGACTCTAGACTGAGCTTTCCCTGTTCCTCCCAAGCACCTGCAGACTCCGGGCCTGATTCCCACATTCGCCACGTGAGAGACCATCCAACACCCACGGAGCACAGTTCAAACCCTGTCCGTTCTTCACTGTCGCACTGCTGTGACCAGATACCCGGCAAGAAGCCATTGAGAAGAGGAAGAGTTTCTGTGGCTAACAGTTAGAGGGCATGCTGCCCGTCAGGACAGGAGTGGCAATGGGGCACACAGTCAGGAAGCAGAGAGCAGCGAACGCTGGCGCTCAGCTCGCTTCCTCCTTTGTAGACCTTCTAAGGGCCCCATTGGGGAATGATGCTGCTAACGTTTAGGGTGTGTCTTCTCACACTAATCCAACTAATTAGACAGTCCTTCATAGATGTGCCCAGAGGTTTGTTTCCAAGAATTCTAGATCCTGTTACATTGATAGTCAGTATTCACCCCCCCCCCAACCCCATTCAGAGACAGACAAAGACGATGCGGGAGAAGAAATTTCCAGTTTCAACGCTGCACCCCTGAGGAGTTCTTACATAATGAACAATTTAGCTCATTTGATCCAGCTCACTGGGTAACCCGGCCCTTTGTGAACCCCAGACCGAAGATGAACTTTTCCCAAGATGGCGTCAGAGGAGCAGCGGTGTTCTTTACAACAACCTCAGATGATAGTGTTCTACAGAGCAGAGGGTGGATGTAGCTGGGAACTCATTACAGAGATTATATGGACAACTGGAAGATAGGAGTTTGGAACTTACAGCAAATAAAGAGAGATCCAATGTGAGTGACTCCAGTTTGATCATTTACCTCGTGTGCGTCAAGCTATCACATTCACACTATGACCCATAAATGTGCATAGCTATTGTAAATTCTGTAAAAATAAAGTAAAAACTTTGCCTGGTAGTCTAAGCCTCTTACCATCTCCTCCTGCTCCCCCTTCCTCCTTCTCCTTTTCTTACTTTTCTTCCTCTTCCTTTTCTGTTGCCTCCTCCCTCCTCTTGACCCTCTCCTGCTTTCTTCTTATGTGTTTGAGACAAGGTAGCCAGACTTCTTGGAAGACTTGGGCAGTAAGACACAAGTTCAAAGACTGTCTGGGTTACAGAATGGATTCATGAGAAGCCTGAGCAACTTAGCAAGACACTATCTAAAAGTAAGTAGCAAAAAGGAGGGCTGGGAAAGGCAGCTGGGGACAAATCTCTTGTCTGGCTTCCATGAGGCTCCAGAATAGAACCACAGTACTGTCCTGCCACCTCCCTGTGGGCCACCAAGGTATACCATAGCGCTCTCAGATTGTTCCTTTTGCTTTTTGATACAGGGTCTCATGTAGCCAGGCTAGTCTTGACTCTCTATGTAGATGAAACTGACCTTGAACTTCTGATCCTCCTGCACCCAGTTTTCCAGTGCTAGGGTTACAGATTTGGTCTCCCAGGGCCTGCTTATGTAGTATGGAAGACTGAATCCAGGGCTTTGAGTGTGTCAGGCAAGCTTTCTGCCAACTAAGCTACGTCTTCAGCGTCTGGATTATTCTTTCCAGACAGGGCTTGCTATACAGTTCAGGTTTGTGATCTTCCTGCCTCAGTCTCCCAAGGGCTGGGACTACAGGAAGGCACCAAAATACCCATCTTCTTGAGCTCTGCACGAAACTGGAACAGATGAGAACTGGTTTGTTTCTACCCGGGGGATGGATGGACCATCTCTTGCAAAGGGTCAAAAGAAAGTGAACAAGCCAACTCCATGGTGGCCCATCCTGCTGCAGCCTGAGTCTGTCTTCTTGAGTCCTGAAGACTTCCAGAATCTTTCCCATCCCCTGTGTTAGAGGACTTTCAAAAGCACACAGAGAGGAAGAGGGTACTGTGACCCACGCGGGGCTCTTTCTAATCTCTGATTTATTGATGGCGGGAGGGAAAATTTCATTAAAACAGACTGCAGTTTCCCGCTCATTTGTCACGTTTTAAATTTATATTTTAAAACATTAATAAAACCTACACTGTTAATTATTTTCTGAAATGTCAGATGCATTTAAGATGTGGCAATGCTGGACGGTAGCTTCATCTCATACTAGGAGGGAACTGTATTAAAAAGCCCTTCGGGAAGTAGGAAAAGACAAGATCTCCTGAGTGAATTGGGAGCTTGGAGACCTTGGGGGAGGGCTGAAAGGGAGAGGGAGAGGCAGGGAGGGGAGCAGAGAAAAATGTAGAGCTCAATAAAAATCAATAAAAAAAATGTAAAAACAAAGCCATTTCCTGGCTATATAGAGACCTCTTCTTTGCCTGAAACGTATCATCTGCTAAATTGTGTCTTATCTCCTGCTCCACTAGATTCTTCCGTCCTCTCTCCTCCTCATTCTTCTTTCTCTCCCTCGCAACTTTTCTTTTCTGCTTTCTCCTCCTCCTTTTCTCCTCCTTTTTACTATTTGGGATACAGTCTCAGGTAGCAGGGTTTGAACCTGCTATAGCTGAGGCTGGTCTTGAATGCTTAATGACCCTCCTGTACCTCCTGGCTATTGGGATTCTGGGTATGCACGATCACATCCAGCTGGAATTTAATTAGTCACTCCCAGCTCCTCTTCACTCAGTACCACCTTGAGGGGGTTCTGTCTTAAGGCTGTCATCTTAGCTCCATTTGTGAAATCTGCCTTCAGTGTAGCTCTCCCACTCGCCAGCCCCAGACAGTCCTGCTGCTGTTGCTGAGATGGAGACCACACACAGAGTCCCCACCCACGATCTGCTTACCACGTCTTCAGGGCGCCTGCTGTCTCTTCCTGGTCCCATGGTGAGGTGTCCGTTCAGATTCCTCCCAGCCTCTCCTCCAATCCTGCCACTCCACAGCTCCTTCCAGTGTCCTGCAGATCTGCCCTGGGCTTCTGGCTCAGACTGGTGAAGGCCCTTGAAGGCACTCTTCCTGTGATGGTTGGTTCTGGCTGAAAAGTAGATTGAATCTGAAATTAGCTTATAAGCAGACCTCTGGAACAGGTCTATGGGGACATTCCAGAGAAGACTGAGGAGAGAAGGCCCTCCCTTAGGGTATGACGAACCTTCTTTTGGCCCAGACAGAAAGAGCTCCCAGTTTGAAAATCAGTGGCCTTTGCCTGCCCACCTTCCCATTTAGTTGGTGAGTGCATCTATTCTGTTGTTGTTGCTGCTGCCGTTGCCATCCTTGCTGATGAATTCCAGCTTCTTCAGCCTTCCAATGTGGACTGAAGGCAAGCAGCTCCCGGGAGACACTCAGGCATTCAGCATCCAGTCGGGGCTACTGAGGCATCCAGCCTCATGGACTGAGCAGTTTCCAGGTTCTCAGTCTCTCCAGTGCGCAGACAGCTATTGTTAGGCTACTCAGCACCTATCATGTAAGACATTCATAGATTTCCCTTGGAATATAAATTTATTCTATGTGTTCTCTTCCTTCAGGGAACCCCAAGTAATGTATCCCCCAAGGGATCGCAATCATTTATTTGCCACCATGTACAATGGGAACTTTGTTCATGCATCTGATGTGTTCCTGCGATATTCAGAATGTAACAGAAAACTCAAATTGAAAGAGTGGAAGAGACCATGAAAAATGAAATCCACGAATATAATGTAGTAAAATAATTTTATTAATCCAATCATCAAGTTCTTTGATAAATGTTTACAATGTTCTTTTTTACAAACCAGATATTAAACTGGGAACTGGAGACACATGATAAGCTGGTCTTAAAGAGGTAAAACATATATGTTAATACATTATATAATTCAAATATAACTTCAATTCTTGCACTTTAATAAAACTATATATATACACATACATACATACAATGACACTTGTAAAACAATACAATGCACACACACATTTTTTGAGATGGTCTCCTGTAGCTCAGGGTGACCTCAAACTTAGTCCACAGCCAAAGATGACCTTGAAATCTGGTTCCACTTCCTGAGTGTTCTTGTTAACACATGTGCTACCACACCCAGTATATGAGGTGGTGTGGCTCAACCCAAGAGCTCTGTAAGTACTAAATAAACACTCTAGCCACCTAGCCTGATACACTCATGAGTGCTATTCATGTACACACACACACACACACACACACACACACACACACACACACACGGGCAGAGAGGTATGGAGGAACCTCAGTGGAAGAAGTGTCTTGGTAAGATTGGCCTGTGGGTGTGTCTGCTGGCCAATTTGAGATTGCTGGTTGATGTGGGAAGGCCCAGGCCACTGTGGGTGGTGCCATCCTTAGGCAGGTGGTCCTGGGCTGTATAAGAAAGCTGGCTGAGCATGAGAGAGAGTGAGCTAGTAAGCAGAGTTCCTCTATGGACTCTGCCTCACTTCCTGCTTGAGTTCCTGCCCTGGCTATCCTGGAGATGGACTCTACCTGTAATCAGAAACAGACCCTTTCCCAAGTTGCTTTTGGCCATAGCGTTTATCACAGCAACAAAAGGCAAACCAGAACATCTTCAGAACAGCTGTTTGACATGACGCCTTTTGTTGGCACTTTGCTTTGCTTTCCTTCCCCCATCCCTTCCTTATTCCCTTTCTCTCTCTACTTCTCTTTCTTACCTCCACCTCCCACCAGAAACCGGAGTGAAGACACAGCAGTTTAACCCTTCTTTTTATCCGTGGCCTGTCTTGGTGTTTGTGCCATAACGGTACGCGGAGACTTTCTTTTCTTTTCTTTTTTATGTAGCTGCTGTGGGATAGAGCTTTGACGTCTGTGGGTGACTAACAGGAACCCAGCACAGCAGTCATCTGTAAGGCTCTGTGGTCCTGAAAAGAACTTCCCAGTGTTGAACAACATGAAGGAAAGCAGACTATAGTCTAGCTGGGCATGATGTCAGAGTTTGATGTCAAATAGAATCCTCTTCTCTGTGTAGGATCTGTGTCTTTATGGGAAGGCATTTATGAAAATGTCAGCATCAGTTATATCCAGGTGCTGTTTATTATGACGCTGATTTTATATTTAGAGGAAAAATGAAAATACATAATTCTTACAACCAGAGGGAAGAAGGCTCACCATGTCTGCTCTGCTCCTAACTACCAGCTGGAGATGGTGATGCAGACCATGACCAGTGATGATATTCATGCCCCAGCTCTAGGTCCACGTCCTCTTTAGCCCCCATTTCCTTAGCCGAGTGCCCAAAGACCACATGTGCTAAAGATATGGCATCAGGCTGGAAGGAAAGTGTGTAAAAAGGTGAACAAGAGAGGCTTTGTCAGGGGACCTTAGTGTCCCTGTGAATAGGACACACTCCAGACCTTAGTCCTGTCACCAATCTTACTAACAGATTCTCTACCACTTTTTCCATTGTGTGGCATGGGCCCCTGGTGCTGAGACAAGAAAATGCAGCACTTCATCCAGGTCAGTGTTCCCTGAGCAGCGGGCAGGACTGTGATAAGTCTGTCTGTCTGTCTGTCTGCCTGTCTCCGCCCCAGACACACACACACACAATGCACACACACACACAATGCACACACACGCACACACATACACATATGCACACACACGCACACATGCGCACACACACAGGCACACACACATGCACGCACACACACGCACACACACACTTACATGCACGTACACACACACATACACACACGTACACACACACACAAATGAGCAGTGGCTTAGCACCCTTTTTGATTCCCTCATATTCTTCTCATTTTTTGCATCTATTTTACTTCATCCATTTATTTTTGAGAAATTTTCATACTATGTAGCCCACCTTGACTTTGAATCTGCTACAACCTATCCTAGGCTGGCCTTGAACTTGTGACCCTCCTGCCTAGGCCTCTCCAGTGCTGTTATTACCTGCATGTGCCATAACATAAATACAACTAATTTTTCACTTTGTGGTGAGGACGAAGAAGACTTGAGAGCAGCAAGGTCTTTAGCAAAGATCCCTGGACGTCTTCTTAGTCACGTCCAGATCTGGAACCCACATTTTTTGCTTGGCAAATCCTCCCCAGCTCCCTCTCTATCTGACTGCATGAGAATTATGCAGAGACCCCAGCTTCCAGGGGGCTCCCTGTGCTGAAGGATTCAGGGCGAGGCTGCATTCATCACTAGGCTCATAAGCGCAGTGCCTACTGCTTGGAAATTCTTTTTCCTTGACAAATGATATATTTCATTTATTCCCCATGATCTTCTTGCATTATTTCAATATTATTAATACTTGGCAAATATATTAAAAAAGTAATAAACTGGCAATTATGATTGTGCTATGGACCCTAAACTGCAGTTATTCATTACATTTCAATTATTAACTTCACTTCAAATGTCTTTCAGCATATATTTTCAAAAGAAGAGAGAGTGAGAGAGAGAGAGAGAGAGAGAGAGAGAGAGAGAGAGAGAGAGAGAGAGAGAGAGAGATTGAAACAAAGCTCCATACCCTGGTTTCTGGGGGCTCGTGTTTCACTCCAGCTTGACGGTTTTCTGATTTATCCACTATCTCAGGGCTAGATGAATCAAAATAATAAAAACAAAATATATTCCTTCTCACTTAATAAACAATAATGATCTATACTTTGTATTGATATAGCGCTTTTAACCCTTTCTAGTGTATTCGTTTCCATGACTACATTCAATTTCAGCACCATGCTAATGAAATGCCCTCTGTATCCCTCTTCATTTATTGACGGGGACTCAGGGCCTGGGCACGGCCAGCACCCAGATCAGGACGCTTCTACCTCCTACACTCCCTCCAGCGCCACCTCCTCAGAGCATCTTGGCACCAGCTTCAGTTTTAAGGCAAACCCTGATCTACAGACAAAGTCATCACTTAGCCTGGTGAAGATGCTGACCACAAAGGAGTACCTGTCTGATGGCCTTGACCATGGCTCTAAGTAGTGAGAATGTGTTACTTTGTCAAATTTCCCTGAGAACCCAATGGGGAAGACACACAATGATACAGTAGTCCCATTTTATGGAAACCTTAGAGATTCCTCCAAATCCCAAAGACCGATAGCTAGGTGTGCAGCCATAACTCCAGCAACCATAACAATGGTGATGATGATGATGATGATGCTAGTGACATAAATCCAAGGTTGACCATGTGCTGAAGCAGTCATAGATTTCAAGATGAGGATTTTGAAGACTGAGCAAAGTGTTTCAAGTTGGAAACAGCAGCCATCTTGCCCATTATCACATAGTCCCCCAGCACCCCACAAATGCGCTGATGCATGCCATCCCATTTTTAACCCCAAAGGAAGCATAGCGGATGGAAGCCAGGCAGATGCAGGAGCCTTGGGGAGTTCCTCCTTTGGGAATCTTGGCTCAAGCTTCACCTTCTAAGGAAATCTTCCACATGTGACCTCTCCCATGTTCCCTGCAGGAGCAGGATGAATGATGGCTAGGAAGAACATGAGGAATCCTGTTTCTTTAAAATAAGCAAATTGTGTTAAATTTTAATGGTGGTCGTTATGGGCCGGGCTGTCTGTGGTCTGAAGCGAGTCCTCTCATCCCCTTGGAAGAATCCCATTTGCACAGATTAATTGCCTGCAATTTTGTCCCACACATCCTCATCTTAGTCATTGGCACTGGGAAACTTGTCCCCATCTGGGCAGAGCTCCATGATGTAGCACTTTGGCCTTTAAAATATGCACAATAAATATTTTAGATTTGCTGATGAATGACTTGCTCTCACGGCAAGGCTGCCAAGTTTGCAGGGACAGGGGGAGGAAGAAGTCTCACAAATTTCAAAGTGAGAGTCACCTTCAGGATTCCCAGGGGGGGTGCTGGGTGTGAGGCCTGTGTGGCTGCTTTTCCTTGAGAACCCTGTGGTAAGGGCCTTGTTAGAGACTTTTGTTAAGTGTTTCTTGTGGACAGGGTTCCCATTTCTTTCCAAGGAACACTTAATAGGTGCTTTATAGTTCATTTAAGAATTTGATTCCATGAAGTGAGAATCCTTTTTTTAGTTTTTGGTTTTGTGAGAGACAGGGTGTCCTGGAACTTACTGTGTAGACCAGGCTAACCTCCAACTCACCGAGTCCCACCTGCCTCTGTCTCGGAGTGCTGGGATTAAAGGTTTGAGCCACCGTTGCCAGGTCCCAGTGAGAATCTTAAAGCCACAGACTAGGTCATGCCTCTTATCTGTTGTGATGGTGTGTGTGAATTGTCAGCTGCTAGAATCTAGAGTCACCTGGGAGACAGACCAGGGCATATGGGGAATTATCTTGATTACATTAGCTGATTTCGAACTTGGTCGTGGGTGAGACCATTCCATTTCAGAATTGTATAAAATGGAGTCAAAGAGCTGATCACTTTACACATTCATTCCTGTTTCCTGATTGAGGATACCACGTGGCCAGTGGCTTTAAGCTCCTGCTGGCTTGGTATGCCACAGCATGGATGGCACCTTGAAGTGTGAACTAAAACATGCACCCATCTTCCCTTAGCTGCTTTAATCCAGGGTATTTCATTACAGCAAGGAGAAAGGAACTGAGACACCTGCTTAAGATGCTCTATTATTTCCTGTCATTGTGTACATGAGGTCCCATGTGATCCTGCGGTGGTTTGAAAGAAAATGGCCACAGAAGGGAGTGGCACTATTAGGGGGTGTGGCCTTGGAGTAGGTGTGGCCTTGCTGGAGGAAGTGTGTCGCTGTTGGAGGTGGGCTTTGAGGTCAAGCCACTCCCAGTGAAACAGTTCACTTCCTGTTGCCTTACAGATGTAGAATTCTTGGCTACCTTTCCAGCACTGTGTCTGCCTACATGTTATCATGTCTCACCATGTTGATAATGGACTGAACCTCTGAAACTGTAAGCCACCCCAATTAAATGTTCTCCTCTATAAGAGATGCTGTGGTCATGGTGTCTCTTCCCAGCAATAGAAACCAAGTAAGACAGATCAGTTCCCTGACTGCCTCACCTACTCATTAATCCTCACTCATGTACGCCCACCCATGGGTTGTCAGTTATGGTCTGTGAATGCACCCAATATGCATCTAATTCAGAACTTCTGCATTGCTCCTCCCTTCTCCCATCATGCCCCACCTTGGGATATTCTGATTGCTGACTTCTTTCGGTTGTTTAGGTCTCCATTCATAGCTTCCTTCAAATGTCAGGGGAGATATCCTTTAGACATTTTTAAAAGATGGGTGGTTTGCGCACGTACGTCTGTGCACCAAGTGTGTGCAGTGCTGGTGAAGGCCAGTAGAGGCCAGCATATGGCCTTGCGACTTAAGTTACAATTATGAGCCACTGTGTTGGTGCTGGGATTTGAACTCTGGTTCTTTGGAAGAGCAGCCAGTGCTCTTAACCACTGATGCATCGTCTCTCCAGTCCTGATAGAGGATATCTTGATCAGCACATCAAGTGTCCTTCTTCTCAACTAGTCTCTACCCTGCTGGCCTGGTGTAGTAATTCTAGTCACCATTTTCACTTTTGTGTAATTTATCTATGTGTGAATTCTCTGCTTATTATTGTTCTTCTTCATCTATAGCAGATCCACTAAAACAGGGATTTTACTTCTGTTGGTTATTACTGTACCCTGCTGCCAGGGATTCTCAGTGCTCAGAAAACCCCTGTTGAATGAATGAGTGATGGTTTCCTGAGAAGAGGGGATTTGCTGGGACCCGGGAGTTCAGAACTAGACTCCACCATCTAACAATGCATGTGCTTCTTGGCTTCCCAGAAACATGGACACTAGCCTAGTATCCAGATCAGGCAGTCATCTGTTTCCAATTCTGGTCACAGTGTTCAGTACTCAGAACTTTTACTTTTTAAATTTATTACATTTTTATTTTTAAAAATTTGAGACAGGGTTTCATTATATTGCTCAGGTGAACCCAGTACTTGATATATAGTCCAGACTGGCCTTAAACTCTTTCTTTTTTAAAGTAATTTTCTTTATTCTTTTTTTTTTATTTTTTGAGACAGGGTTTCTCTGTAGCTTTTTGGTTCCTGTCCTGGAACTAGCTCTTGTAGACCACACTGGCCTCGAACTCACAGAGATCCGCCTGCCTCTGCCTCCCGAGTGCTGGGATTAAAGGTGTGCGCCACCACCACCTGGCTTAATTTTCTTTATTCTTGAGAATTTCGTCACATAAACCATGAAATATGGTCACATGCACACCCTCCATTTCCATCTTTCAACATCTCCTGTTTCCTTTCTAACAATGTCACTCTTCTCACTCCTTCTTCCTCCTCCCCCTCTTCCTTCTCCTCCTCTTTTTCTTCTTCTTGATAACCCAATAAGCCCAGTTAGTGCTGTCAATATGCACACAGACCACCTACTAGAGTATAAGAAGCCTACCCGTGGCCACATCTTCAGAAAAGAGTGATTCTCCTTCCTAAAGCAGCCAGTAACTCCTCATGGGAAGTGGAAACTGAAGAGCACACCTCCTGCACCTGTAACCCTGGACTCTACCCTTCCGTCTTAACCTCTTGAGTGCTGGCATTGACAGTGTGCAGCCCTGAACCCACCTTGAGAGTTTTTAGAGATCACAACATCAAACTCCATTCCTCACAAGTCCCAAAGTGATGTGGACCTTTTGAACAATCCACACAGAGGTAGGAGGGAAAAAGGAGCCGCAGGACATCCGCTCCAGGACTTGCCTTCTTTCAGGCTCAGTGTCCTGACCTTTAAATCGAAATCCTTGATCTTGAGGCCTATCCTCTGTTTCAAAACAAAAGATTTGGGCTGAATATCTCACTATTTGAGCATCTGCAAGAGGACCAAGAGTTTGAGGCTGGTCTGGGCTGTATAGTGATATCTTGCCTCAGAATTAAAATACTCAAAGTAAGACCAAAAGAAAACAGAAGCAGTGACAAAGGGTTTATGCTAGAACATGCCGAGGAGATCTAAGGAGCCAAGGTGTTTGTGTTGGGGCTGAACCCCAGGTATTACCACACAGGATCTGCTCCAAGGGGCACCCATAAAAGTCTGTCTCTCTGCTATTTATTTATTTATTTATTTATTTAATTTATTTATTCTTCTTACACGATGCATCCTGACCTCAGTTTCTCCTCCCTCCACTCTTCCAGCTCTTCCCCCTAAGCTCTCCTTTCCCCCAGATCATCTCCTTCTCCATTTCTCTTCAGAGAAGAACAGGCCTCCCTTTGATATCAATCAACATGGATAGCAAGATGCAGCAAGACCAGGAGCCCTTATATAAGGGCTGGATGAGGCAATCAGTAGGGTCCCAAGAGTAAATGAAAGACTCAGAGACACCCCTGCCCTGCTCACTGTTAGGAGTTCCACAAAACAGCAAGCTAACAACGATAGCCTGTATGCAGAGGGCCTAGATCAGACCCACTAAGGCTTCTCGATTGCCCATTTGGTCTCTGTGATCTTTTATGGGTCCTGTTTAGTTGATTCTGTGGGCTGTGTTCTCCTGGTGTTCTCAATCTCTTTGGCATCTACAATTTTTCCTCCCCCTTTTCCATGAGTTTCCCTGGGCTTCGAGGGGAGTGACCCAATGGAGATCTCCAATTTGGCTCCTCTCTGCCTAATGTTTGGCTGTGGGCCTCTGCGTCTGCTCCCATCAGCTGCCAGAGGAAGCCTCTTTGATGGTGATTGGGTTTGACACTGACCTATGAGTACAGCAGAATATTATCAGGAATCATGTCATTGATTTTTTTTTTCTATCCTAGCTCTCTGAGCTACTTAGCCTCTGGTTTCTGATCATCCAGGTGGTATCAGGCATGGGGTGGTGTGGGCCTCAAATTAGACCAGTTGTGGCTTGGCCACTCCCACAGCTTCTCACCACCATTGCCCCAGCACATCTTTTAGGCAGAACAGATTGAAGGTTTAAGGTTTTGTGGCTGGGCTGGTGTCCCAGTTCTACCACTGGAAGCCTAGCCTGATCACAGTATATGGATGGTTTGGGCTCCATATCCTCCATCACCAGGAGTCCTCTCTGGGGTCACTCTCACAGACTCCTGGGAGTTTGCACTACACCAGTTTCCACACTGCCTCCAAATGCCCTCTAGTTCCAGTCCTCTCTTCCGATACTCTTATCCCATCCCCCACCTGATCCCTCCTATTCCCAATACTCCTGCAAAATCTATTCTATTTCCCATCCCGGAGAGACCCATGTGTCCCTCTTAGAGCCTCCTTGTTACTCAGTCTCTCTGGGCCTGTGGGTCGTAGCATGATTATCATTTACTTAACAGCTAATATCCACTTATGAGTGAGCACACACCATGTTTGGCTTTCTGGGTCTGGGTTACCTCACTCAGGGTGATTTTTCTACTTCTACCCATTTGCCTGAAAATTTCATGAAGTCATTTTTTTTTAACAGATGAGTAATACTCCATTATGTAAATGTACCACATTTTCTTTATCCATTCTTTGGTTGAGGGGCATCTGGTTGTTTCCAAGTTCTGGCTATTATGAACAAAGTGGCTCTGAACGGAGTTGAGCAAGTGGCTTTGTGGTAGGATGGGGTGACCTTTGGCTATGTGCCCAAGAGAGGTAAAGCTGTGCCTTGAGGTAGATTGGTTCCTAGTTTTCTGAGGAACCACGATATTTGTTTCCACAGTGGCTGTTCAAGTTTGCATTCCCAGCAGCAATGGAGGAGCACTCACCTTGCTCCACACCTTTGCCAGCAGAAGCTGCCATTTGTGTTATTGATCTTAGCCATTCTGACAAGTGTAAATGGGATCACAAAGTAGTTTTGAGATTTGCATTTCCTGGTGGCTAAGGATGTTGAACATTTCTTAAGTATTTATCAGCAATTTGAGATTCCTCTATTGAGAATTCTGTTTAGTTCTGTATCCCATTTTAAAATGGGATTATTTAGTTTGTTAATGTCTAGTTTCTTGAGTTCTTTATATATTTTGGATATTATACCTCTATCAGATGTGGAGCTGGTGAAAATGTCTGTAGGGTGCCCTTTTGTCATGTTGATCATGTCCTTGCCTTATGGAAGCTTTTCAGTTTCATGAGGTCCCATTTATTAATTGTTGCTCTTAGTGCCTGGGGTATCGATGTTCTTTCTCTTCAGGAAGTTGCCTCCTGTGACAATGCATTCAAGGCTATTCCCCATTTTCTCTTCTATCAGCTTCAGTGTATCTTGTTTTATGTTGAGGTCTTTGACTCACTTGTACTTGGGCTTTGTGAAGGATGATAAATACATATTTATTTGCATTCTTCTACAGGCAGACATCCAGTTAGACCAGAACCATTTGTTGAAGATGCTTTCTTTTTTCTATTGTGTCTTTCTGTCCTCTTTATCAAAAATCAGGTGTCTATAGGTGTGTGAATTTACACCTGGGTTTTCAATTTGATTCCATTGATCAATGTGTCTGTTTTTATACCAACACCATGCAGTTTTTTAATGACTACAGCTCTATAGTACAGCTTGGATTCAGGGATAATGATACCGTGGGAAGTTCTTATATTGTTCTGGATTGTTTCAGCTATCCTGAGAATTTTGCTTTTTCCATATGGAACTGAGTATTGTCCTTTCAAGGTCTATAAAGTATTGTGTTAGAATTTTGATGGGGATTAAATTAAATTTGTAGATTGCTTTTGGTAAGATGGACATTTTTACTATGTTAATTCTACTGATCCATGAGCATGGAAGATCTTTCTTCTGATATCTTCTCTAAGTTCTTTCTTTAAAAACTTGAAGTTCTTATCATACATGTTTTCCTCTTGTTGGTTAGTTGCTTGCGACTATTGTGAAAGGTGTTGTTTCCCTTATTTCTTTCTTAGTCCATTTTTAATTTGTAAATAGGAGGGCTACTTTTTTTTTTTTTTGAGTTAATGTTGTATCCAATCACTTTGCTGAAGGTGTTTATCAGTTGTAGGAGTTCCCTGGTAGAATTTTCGGGGTCACTTATGTAAACTATCATATTGTCTGCAATAGTGATACTTTGGTTTCTTCCTTTCCAATTTGTATTCCCTTGTTCTCTGTCAGCTGTCTTACTGCTCTGTCTAGAACTTTAATTATTGTATTGACTAGATATGGAGAGAGTAGACAGCCTTGTCTTATCCTTGATTTTAGTGGAATTGCTTTGAGTTTCCTACACTTAATTGGATATTGGCTATAGGTTTTCTGTAAATAGCCTTTGTTATGTTTAAGGAAGTCCCTTGTACCCCTACTCTACAAGACTTTTATCGTGAAGAGGTGTTGAATTTTTTTTTAAAAGTTTTTTTCAGCATCTAATGAGATGATCATGTATTTTTTCTTTAAGTTTGTTTATATGGTGGATGACACTGTCTGACTTCTGTGCATTGAACCATCCCTGTATCTCTGGAATGAAGACTACTGATTGTGGTGGATGATCTTTTTCAGCTTGGATGATGTGTTTTCAATTTTTGAGTATTTCATTGAGTATTTTTGCATTTATGTTCATAAGGAATAGTCTGTCTATCTCTTTCTTTGTTGAATCTTTGTGTGGCTTAGGAATCAGGGTGATTGTGGCTTCATAAAATGAAATTGCCAGTGGTCCTTCTGTTTCTATGCTGTGGAATAATTTTAGGAGTATTGGTATTAGCTCTTTTTTGAAAGTCTGGTAGAATTCTATGCTAACACTTTTTTTTTGGTTGAAAGACTTTTAATGACTACTTCTATTTCCTTAGAATGTATATTTAATTTGTCTGATCTTTATTTAACTTTGGTAAATGTTATATATTGAGAAAATTATCCATTTCTTATATATTTTTCATTTTGTAGAGTATAGATTTGTTAAGAGCATGACCTAACAATTATCTGGATTTGCTCCACGTCAGTTGTTGTATGTCTCTTTTTGTTTCTGATTTTGTTAATTTGTATGTCATTTCTCCATCTTTTGATTAGTTTGGATAAGAGTGTGTATCAGGTTCATTTTCTCAAGGAAACAACTCTTTGTTTCATTGATTCTTTGTATTGTTCTCTTTGTTTCTCTTTTATTGATTTCAGCCTTCAGTTTATTTCCTGCTGTCTGTTCCTCTTGGGTGTGCTTACTTCTTGTTGTTCTAGAGCTTTCAGGTGTGCTGCTAAATTGCTAGAATGATATCGCTCCTTTTTTTTTTTTTAATGTAGGCACTTAGAGCTGTGAACTTTCTGTTAGTACTGCTTTCATTGTTTCTCATAAATTTGGGTATGTTGTGCATTCATTTTCATTGAATTCTAGAAAGTTTTTAATTTCTTTATTTCTTTCTGTCTTAACACAGTTTTAATTCAATAGAGAGTTGTTCTGTTTCTGTGAGTTTGTAGACTTCCTGTTGTTTCTGTTGTTCAAATCTAGCTTTAATCCATGTTGGTCTGATAGGCTTTAGGGGTTTATTTCTATTTTTTTTTTGTATCTGTTGAGGCTTGCTTTGTGACTGAGTATGTGGTCAATTTTGGAGAAAGTTTTGAGAAGAAGGCATATTCTTTTGAGTTTGGGAAATTTTAAGCATAGCATGCATGCTTTGGCATGGTTGCTGCTTACTGTATTTCTCCAGATTCACAGTGAAAAAGCAGAAATGTAAAACGTGTGCAGTATGGTGAAGAAAGGAGTATGAACTTGTTTGGATTTGTGGTTAACGTTGTGGGTAGGGATGTAACTATTATAAAGATTAGCCCCATTATTGAACAAGCTCAGGTTTCACACTGGAGCAGTAGGTAAGGGCAACAACCCACATACTCAGAGCTCCAGAGTGTAACAGTACAAAGAGAGCCTCTGACCACACATACATAGAGTTCCAGAGTGTAAGGATACTAAGAGAGCTTCTGACCCCCACATACTCAGAGCTCCAGAGTGTAACAGTACAAAGAGAACCTCAGAGCATCCTTCTCCATCAGGGATGCCCAGGGAAGTGTTTTCCAAGCTCATCTAGGATGATGCAAAGGCGACCCTGCAGCTGTGGAGCTGGCAGCAGACCTTAGTGTTTGAAGGTAATCAAATATAAGAGTGCAGGGGCTATGAAAGCTTGTCCCAAGGTTCCAGAAGGTGGCTGAGGCTAATCAATATGTAGTAAGCCTGGGTTCCCTGAGTGGAGTTCCTGATCAGGTTATGTATGAAACTGAGCTTGGTAGAGTGAAAAGGACCAAGGAAAAAACACCCTGACCTTGACTTGACCCCAGGACCAGGACTTGAAATCCCACCAGTTCCTGAGCTTGCCCCAGAGTCAGGCTGCAGAATTCCACCAATCCCTGAGCACAGAATCACACCAATCCCTGAGGTCCCTGAGCCCGAAATCCCAACAATCGCTGAGTTTGCCCCAGAATCAGGCTATAAACCCCACCAATCCTGCTGTGGGACAATGGTCTTGTACCTTGTAAAGACTTGTCACTTGTATTGCTTTAATAAAATGCCGATTGGCCAGTAGCCAGGCAGGAAGTAGAGGCAGGGCAACAAGAACAGGAGAATTCTGGGAAGAGGAAAGACTTAGTCTAAGGAAGCAAGATGAGAACGCCTCACTGATAAAAGGTACCAAGCCAAGTGGCCAACACAGACAAGAATTATGGGTTAATGTAAGTTATGAGTTAATAAGAAGCTTGAGCTAATAGGCCAACCAGTTTATAATTAATGTAGATCTCTGTGTTTTTCTTTGGGACTGGATGGCTGCGGGACCTGGTGGGACAGAAACCTCTGTCAACACGGTCCCAAGGCCTCCTGCAAAGTTCTTCCCTCACCCGTTACGAAACCCTATATAAGCTCTATACCCTATTCAGTTTACTATTGTTTCTCACCTGAGGCTGTCACCCTCCTGGATTCTTCTTTCCAAATAAATCTCTTGAGTGAGGTTTTTTTTTTTTTTTTTTTTTTTTTTTTTTTTTTTTTTTTTTT
>NW_026067891.1:10037034-10178336 GCF_014885135.2 Alexandromys fortis | reverse complement strand
CTCCTCCTCCTCCTCCTCCTCCTCCTCCTCCTCCTCCTCCTCCTCCTCCTCCTCCTCTTCTTCTTCTTCTTCTTCTTCTTCTTCTTCTTCTTCTTCTTCTTCTCCTCTGTTTTCTGATTTGTCCACATATGAGTAAATGGTCTTATATTCCTTCCACTACAGCCACTTCCTGTTCCTGTCCTTTGTCACAATAAATTCACCAAATAATTTGAGCCAAAATAAGTCCCCCATTTCCCACAAGGAGAAGTAGCTAGAGATGTTCAACCTGGTCTTTCATATATGTGAGGCAGGTTTTCTATTTCACAACAGGTGAATGGTTTTCTTTTCTCTAGTTCATAGAGTATCCTACACCCTTTGGAATTAAGTATATGATTTCTGGGTTATTTCAGTTTCCCTTCTGTTGCTCTGATAAATACTCTGACTAAAAGCAGCCTAGAGGAGGAAGGGGATTGCTTAGCTTACACTTCCTAGTCACAATCCATCAGGGGTTGGGGAGTTTGAAGCAGAAATCATGGAGGAAGGCTCACTCATGCAGGCTCACTCTGAGTCACACTCACTGACTCACGCTCAGCTAGTTCTCTTACACAGCCAGGATATATAGAGATGGTGCAACCCTCAGTGGACTGGGCCTCCACCATCAATTATTAATCAAGATAATCCTTCACAGATAAACCCACAGGCCAATGCAATTGAGTTATCTGAGAGGTTGTATCCTCTCAGATAACTGTGTCAAATTGACAATTAAAACTAAGACATGGGCTCTTCCACGGGAGGCCTACACGCCGCCGATTGTGCCGCCGCCATGTCTCTCGTGATCCCGGAGAAGTTCCAGCACATCCTGCGAGTACTCAACACCAACATCGATGGGCGGCGGAAAATAGCCTTTGCCATCACTGCCATTAAGGGTGTGGGGCGAAGATACGCTCATGTGGTGTTGAGGAAAGCGGACATTGACCTCACCAAGAGGGCTGGAGAGCTCACGGAGGACGAGGTGGAGCGTGTGATCACCATCATGCAGAACCCCCGGCAGTACAAGATCCCAGACTGGTTCTTGAACAGACAGAAGGATGTGAAGGACGGGAAGTACAGCCAGGTGCTGGCCAACGGCCTGACAACAAGCTGCGCGAGGACCTGGAGCGGCTGAAGAAGATTCGGGCCCATAGGGGGCTGCGCCACTTCTGGGGCCTTCGTGTCCGAGGCCAGCACACCAAGACCACTGGCCGCCGGGGCCGCACTGTGGGTGTATCCAAGAAGAAATGAGTCCCTGGGCCTTTGCTGTTAATAAATAGTTTATATGCCTGTGGGAAAAAAAAAAAAAACTAAG
Source organism: Alexandromys fortis (assembly GCF_014885135.2). Classification (NCBI taxonomy): domain Eukaryota; kingdom Metazoa; phylum Chordata; class Mammalia; order Rodentia; family Cricetidae; genus Alexandromys; species Alexandromys fortis. The sequence goes on along the minus strand of NW_026067891.1, from coordinate 10,177,012 downwards.
ACATGGGTGTCCCTCAGTGTGTTCAGTCAAGCACCCCATGGGCATCTGACTGTTTCATTTATCCTTTCCCCGAGGGTGCTATAGACTTTTTGGCTGTGAGTCTCACCAACTATACAGTTGTTACATCAAACATGATGTTGGCTATTTAACTGAGTTTCCCACTATGCTTCTGGAAGATGTAAATCTATTTCTGTAGGGCATTTTGTCTCCGATGGGGTTCCTGAGATCAGGAAGGTTAAACAGACTTTTGTGTTGGTTTGCGAGCTCCGCAGCAGTATTGTTCAGTTGTGACTCCTGCAGAAGCAGCGTGACTCTCCCGGTGATGCCTCTCAGTGCAGTTCCAAACACAGCCATAAAAAGCGGCACTTGATTTCCCAGCTGCAACACTTCGTTTTCCAGTGTCCTAAGAAGGGAGCTGGAATGGGATAAGTTATGTGTTGTGGTTTTAGGCATTAATGAATATGAGAAACTAAATTATTGAATTTTGCAATGCAAATTATATTTTGAACACAAATTCTTCATTTCTGAATGCTAAGGACTCATAAAGAATGTCAATGGTTTATGAATTAGGCCATTAGCATGCAATTTGTGATTCAAACAGCACACCAGTGCTGTGTAATAAGTAACTATATAAAGAGTAGTGTTGTTGTCTAAATTCTCAAAATATTTTGCTTGGTGCATTAGAAAGTTTTTTAAAAGCTTTTAGGATCTCTTCCTCCATTTCTTCTGCTTTCCCCCCTCTAACCATCGCTCTGTCCTCCCTTCCTCCTTTCTTTTCTTTCTTTCTTTCCTTCCTTCTTCTTATTCCTTTCTTTTTTCTTCCTTCCTTTCTTATTTCTTCCTCCCTTCTTTCTATTTATTCTTTCCATCCTTTCTTCTTTTCTTTCTTTCTTTCTTTCTTTCTTTCTTTCTTTCTTTCTTTCTTTCTTTCTCCTTCTTCCTTTCATCCTTCCCCCTGCTTCCCTCTTTTCCTAACTCCTCTCCCACTCCTTTCTCTCCCTTCTTCCTGCTCTCTTTTCTCTCTTCACTCCTTCCACCTTTATTCTTTCTTCCCTTCTGCCTCCCCTTTTCTTCCTTCTTTTCCCCACCCTCTCCTTCCCTCCCTGCCTTCATTTCCTCACTCCCTCCTTCTATTAGATGATTATATTAGTGCATTTATACTTCCCAAGAATGTTAGGTTAGATTGAGAGATCCAGTGAAGTCCCACTAATTTGGGATGCAGACAGTGAGACCCAGAGAGTAAAGGGGCTTGTCCAGGGTCCTACTAGGGCACAGCCACGTGGAGCCAGTTATCTGGCATCCAATACTCACCTCTCCAGCTTACTCTTTCATACCACCGTGTGGCTGACTAATCTCAGACAGCTTCCTTTAGCAGGTTTTCATTGAGTGAGAGAGGTTAAGGCATGGCTCCTGAGTAGGGTGAGACAGTGGGAAAGAGATAAGAAAGTGAAGGATACAAAAGGATGTAGTGGGGTCAAACCTTGCAAATTCTTTCAACTCTGATTATTTGATGTTCTGAAGACAGTTCTGATGACAGTGGAAGGAAATTTCAGGGTAGTTGGAGGTATAAAACATTATAGCTAATACAAACTATTTTCTGAAATAGTGAGCATCCCATTATACAGAGAAGAACAAACTGAGTGCAGATCCAACTTCGCAGACATCGAAAGACCCAACATTCCTGGTCTAATGGTCAGGCACAGGTGCACTTGAGAATCACCCAGGGAAGTTGGGGTAGCTTGAAAGTGACTGAACCCCAAAGGCTCATTGTAGTGGCGTAAATGAAGGCAGTCAGAAATTATAATAATATATTCAGCTTTAATTGGGAAAGAGACTCACAGAACCCGAGGTTCCAGCGGAGAACAGGAAAGCAGAAGGGGCGGGGGAGAGCACACCAGCAATATTTATTAGTAAAAAAATCCTCAGGTGACCCCGCCCTACAAGCAAGGTGATTGGCTGGGGCTACCCCTAAGCTCATATATTAGCATGCTTAGTCCCAGTTGAGAAGCAGTCAGGAAAGGAATAGGAGGTGTGGCCTTGTTGAAATAGGTGTGGCTTTGTTGGAGGAGATGTGGCCTTGTTGGAGGAGGTTACCAGATGGATTCTGAGATTTCAGAAGCCCACACCAGCTCCAATCTCTCTCTCTCTCTCTCTCTCTCTCTCTCTCTCTCTCTCTCTCTCTCTCTCTCTCTTTTCTGCCTGCAGTTCGGGATGCATCTCTCAGCTACTTCTCCAGCACCATGTCTGGCTGCATGCTGCCATGCTCCCCACTATAATGGCAAGAAACTGTAAGCAAGCCCCAAATTAAATGCTTCCTTTTATAAGAATTTCCCTGGTCATAGTGTCTCTTCACAACAATAAAACAATGATGAAGACAAGAGTTTAAGACTTTACAATCACAGTGCACTGCTCCTTGAGTAAGTCTGAATATCTGGGAGGAGGTCCCATGCATAGCAGTGCCTTTAAGAAATCTCTTTAAGAATTTCTCTGTGGCCTGTGGCAGATGAGGGAGCTGACCTTCCCACTTACCAGCTGCAGCACTTGGGAAAGTGGGCCCCACACCTCACCTGGGCATCACAGTAGCGCTGACCCTATTGATGAGGGTTAGGATGAATTGGCTCCTGAGAATGGAGAACATGAGCTTTAGACATCTGGCCTGTGGGCACTGGGAGAGCTGGCCCAAAGGTCATAAGAACTGGAGAGCTGTTCCTGTTCCTTACCAGCTACAGCACTTGGGAAAGTGGCCCCTGAGCCTTGCCTGGGCAGCACACTAGAGCTGGCCCTGGTGTGTAGGTGTGGGAGAGCTGACCCTGAGAGTGTAAAAGCAGGAGAAGCAGTTCCTGGTCCTGCCTCTTCCTCATTGCTGCAAGTGGTGAGCTAGCAGTGGCAATGCCAGAAGGCTAACCCTGGACCTGTGGGCCGAGGAGAGCTGGTGGACTGACCGACCCTGCAACTACCCCAGCCCAGAACTAGGGTTATGAGTTGGGCTACCCCAACATCCACCCCATGTATGACCTACTAGAACATGGGAAGGGTCTGGTCCTGTATACCCCAAACTGCAGGATCTCCATAACACAGGGCAACAGCAGGACATCCAAGATGAGTCCAGGGAGGTCCTAGTATCGATAGTGTAGCAGAAACCCGAGGCCTCAAGCTCTTTGCAGTGAACACTTGCAAGTAAAGATAAATGGATAAAAGGTTAAATTGTGTGACTCATTGTGCCACACTGCAGCTTCTATGATGAGATTATTCTTTCTTTTTTTCTCTTAAATTTTATCATATTTTATTTTGGGGGAAAGGTTGCAGAGGGACGGGGAGATGATTGGGATCCAGATGCATGATGTGAAAGACACAAAGAATAAATAAAAATAAAACAAAACAACAAGAAGAATTTCACTGTTGTATCAGGATGCATTAACATCACTTAAAGGAGCGAGGGGAGGGGAAGCTTTCATCAAAGCAGCTGTAGACTCCTGATTCTAAAGGCTCCAGTTCAGATAATGGCCAATATGCCTGACTGCTGAGTAGGAAACCTGAAGGAAAGAATAACCTTCTAAGTCCCGCATTTTCTTTCTTTCCAGATTTCAAAAACATTTATGTGTATGTGCATATGTCATGTGTGTGCACGCCCCAGGAGTCTGGAAGAGGGCTTCGGATCCCCTGGAGTTGTGGTACTTGTGAGCTGCCGCACAAGCGAAATGAACTCGGATCCTCTGGGGGAAGCGACAAGTGCTCCTCCTCTTCCCTGATTGGTTGGAGGTCCTTGCTTGCTCCTCCTCTTCCCTGATTGGTTGGAGGTCCTTAGCCACTCCTTGCCCAGATGCAATCTATTTTAGGTAGTGACAGTGCTGGGGCTTTCGCTATGTTCTGCAAGACCCGTAAAGCTCTCTTCCAAGAGTTCCGTCCTCCTCTTGTAAGAGAAACTTCCAAAGCCAACGGGTTCTTGTTCAGTTCTAATGAACTATAATCTTCTGGGCTACCCGCAGAAGGCATTGCCTACAAAGATGGTGAACCAGAGCTTTCAAATGACCAAAGGTAAAATCAACTTCCTGAGAGCCCTTGCACATTTGATAAAGACGGGTCTCAGAATCATACTCAGGGAGTGTGCTCTGTGAGTGATGGCCACGAGGCAAGGAGCTCACCTTGGGTGATAAAATATTTAGGATTTAACTTCACACCCCTATGTTTTATAAAGAAGAAGGTTCATGCATTTTTAAGTTATTTTGTAAATCACATTGAAGGCTGACAATGCAGATTTACCACAGTGGCTGCAATTTAAATGCCAGGTTATCCCCTCATTATGTTAACAGAATGAGAAGCCTGCGAGTTCTTCCCTCTGATCTGTCAGGAGCCCGTGGAGCTGCCCCTGATGAAAGCAGCACATAGATACTAGAGATGCTCCCCCATGGTGCCAAGGGTGGAAAGGGCTGTGATTGGATACTCTGGGAGGAGGTAGCGTGTTTGGAAGAGCAAGGCAGAAGGTGGGGGCAGGGAGACGATGCCTATTAATTAGAACAGAGCACTGCAAAAGCCAGACATGGCCTCTACAGAGGAGGGGCAAAGTGCATGTGTTTCTCTTTATCAGAACTTAGGGATTCCTCAAAAGTGTGTGTGTGTGTGTGTGTGTGTGTGTGTGTGTGCATGTGCGCATGCACACGTGTGAATTTAGAATGAAGCATATTCATACTAGAAACTGTCATAAAATTAGGTTCCCTTCTAGATGATGGTGAGGGGAAATAATTTGTAGACAGTAGCTCCCAGACTCATGGCATCTCAGGAGATCTTCTTCTTCTTTTTTTTTTTTTAAAGAAAGTTCTTTTTTTTATATTTATTTAATTCTTATGTATACAATACTCTGTCTGTGTGTATGTCTGCAGGCCAGAAGAGGGCACCAGACCCCATTACAGATGGTTATGAGCCACCATGTGGTTGCTGGGAATTGAACTCAGGACCTTTGGAAGAGCAGGCAATGCTCTTAACCTCTGAGCCATTTCTCCAGCCCTCAGGAGATCTTCTGATTTAAATTTGGAATGGTCCCTTAAGCTCATATTGGTTTTTCATTTTCTTTTGAATTATTTATTTATTTTTATTGGATTTTTCTCATGCAATATATTTTGATCATGCTTTTCCCTCCCCCAATATCTCCCAGATCCTCTCCACCTCCTTACTCACTCAATTTTTTGTTTTTTTTCTTTTTCTCTTAAGAAAAACAGCAATGCAACCCAAACCAAACTGAGAAACACAACACACACACACACACACACACACACACACCACAAAACACTAAAATGGGAAAATAAAAAATAAATGAGGAAAAGACCAATAAGATAAAAAATTTCCAGACAAAGACAAATGAGAAAAAATTCCACAAAAATACCATTGTTTGTTTTGTCTTGGCCAGCTCTTCTTGGGTATGGGCATGCACTGGAGTGTGGCTGGTATACTCAGTGAGACTCCATTGCAGAAAAGTGGATTGTTTTCCTTTCCAGTGGATATCAATTGTAGATAGCTTCTTGCTTAGGGTGGGAGCCCATGTCCATTTCCCCCTCTCAGTGCTGGGACTCTGTTTGGCTTAAACCTGTGGAGGCTCCATGTGTGCTGCTAGAGTCTCTTTGAGTTTGCATGTGCATCAGTCCAGCTGTATCTGGAAGACACTTTCATTGTAGGCACTCACCACCTCTAGATCTTACAATATTTCTACAGCCTCTTCTGCCTAGGTATCCTGAGAATAGCGTGCAGGGCTTAGATGAAGACGTCCCCTTTAGGACAGAGTGCCCCAAAGCCCCTCACTCTCTGCACATTATCCAGTTGTATGTCCATGTGTTGGTTTCTATCAACAAGAAGCCACTTTTCTGAGGGTTGAGCAAGGCACTGATCTACAGGTACAGCAGTATCTCTTTAGGAACCATTTTATTATCATGCTCCTTTAGTATCATAATAGCAGTAGGGCCCGTGACCTATCAAGTCTTAGATTCTTGGCCACTTTAGCAGTGTTGGGTATGGGCTCTAGCTCATGAAGTGGGCCTTAAGTTCTGTCAGAAAGAGGTTGGTTGCCTTTATAACATTTGTGGCACTATTGCATGAGTATATCTTACAGGCAGGCACTGTTATAGGTTTCAGGGTTTGATGATCACCTTTTTCCTCCAGCAGCATGCAGAGCACCTTCCAGTACCATGAACACTTGTCCATATGGGCGAAGCTTCTAGTTAGGCACCGACTTTAGTTCTCTGCATTTTATGAGATATGTAGGTGTTGTCTTCAGTAGTAGAGCCTTACCATCAGGCTTTGGCAATAGCCTGTGATGTCTGGGAGTTTCCATGAAGCCCCTTTGGCCAACAACTTGATAAAATACAATCCATGTGTCTTAGTTGACAGCAACTTTATAAAATGTAATTCTTGTGTCTTAGTTGCTGTTCTATTGCTGTGAAGAGACACCAGGGCAACTCTTATAAAAGAAAACATTTAATTGGGGCTGACTTACAGTTTCAGAGATTTGTCCATTGTCGTCATGGTAGGAAGCATGGTGGCGTGTACAGACACAATGTTGGAGAAGTAGGTGAGAATTTTATATCTGGATCTGTAGGCAGCAGGAAGAGAGACACTGGGGCTGGCTTGGGCTTTTGAAACTCCAAAGTTGGTGACATACTTCTTTCAGCAAGGCCACACTAATTCCTCTTAATTAGCGCCACTCCCTAACCAAGCACATAAATATATGAGTCTAGGGCGTCATTCTCATTCACACCACTACAGCATGCCTAGCATTGGTGGTTTTACTGGTGGCACACAATGTCTAGGGCATTGTCTCCCCTATTATTTGGTGACTCCATTTAGATCCCTTTCACATGTGTATATATTTTAGGAAGCTTTCACAGTAGTAGGTTTCCATGTGCTTTCAAATGACCTTTAGCATTAGTTGTCCCCTCCCCCATATTCCCTCCTTTATCCTCCACCCTCTTCCATATTTCTTCTATTCTAGCTTCCTCTTCATCTCTCCATAACAGTACTCTCTATTTCCCTTTCCTTGAGAGATTTACCCACCCCAGTGCCCTTCCAAGGTACCTAACCTCTGTGGCTGTTCATATTTTAGCACACACACTGAAACCCTAAAAGCTAACATCCACATTTAAGAGAAATTATATAACATTTGTCTTTTTTGTCTAGATTACCTCACTCAGGATGATTCTAGCTCTGTCCACTTACCTGAAAATTTAATAGTTTCATTTTTCTTAACAGAGTAATAATATTCCATTGAATAAATTTATTACCCATTCTCCTGAATTATTTTCACAAAATGTTTTAATTTTATTTGATTTGTATGGATATGTTGCCTTCATGTATGTCTGTATACTGTGTATATTCCTGATGCGCATGGAGACCAGAAGAAGGCATCATATCCCTTGGAATGAAGTTATAGATAGTTGTGAGCCAACACATGGATGTCGGGGAACAAATCAGGTCCTCTGGAAAAGCAACCAGAGTTCTTAACCACAGAATTATCTCTCCAGCCCCTATTTTTATTTTGAATCTTGTGTGTGTGTGTGTGTGTGTTTCCCTGGAGCTGTAGTTGCAGATGGTTGTAAAGGCTCATGCTTTGATCTTCTGGTCTCTAGCTAATAGAACTATCATTTTATGTGTAGGTGCCTGTGTGTGTGCATGAGTGTGAATGTGCAGTTGCATGCACATTTACACACATGGAAGCTAGAGACCAAGCCCAAGTGTCATCCCTTTGGAGAGGTCCACTCTGATTTTTGAGACAGGGTGTCTCACTGGTCTGGAACTTGCCAACTAGGCTAGGCTGACTGTCCAGTGAGCTCCAGGAATCTACCTGCCTCCACCTCCCCAATGCTGTGATTTCAAGGGCCTACCACCACACCTAGCTTTTATGTTTTTGTTTTCATATGGGTTCTGGAGATCAAACTCACGTCACTGTGTTTGTGAGCAAGCATATTGTTAACTGAGTCATCTCCCTAGCAAAGGGTGATGGCTCCATCCAAGGGCCTTTGCACTTCCTGGCTCATCCATCTGATAGTGCTCTCCCTCACCACCTGGGCACCTCTGTCAGGAGACAGGACTAGGTTTTGAACACAAACCATTTGGCTATAGAAACCATACTCTTAGCCACTTTTCTAAACATATCTTATAGGCGTTCATTCTAAGACCCAGACCTTCCTCCAACTCCATTTTCCCTCTACCTTCTCACCATTGCCCAATTCCAGCCATTATCTAATCTTTCTCAACACCCCAGAAAGACACTCTATACCCTTAACAACCATTGCTCTCTTCCTTCCAAACCGGTCCTCTGCTCCTGTGTTTGGAAATTTGCCTCAGCTGACATTCAGTGCGGATCATGTCATGCTATGTGTTGCCTTTCTGTGTGGTTTCTTCTGTTTATTTTGTTTCCATGTCTACTAAACTCTTAAGTGTTGATGATAGGAGGATGCTTGCATGTTAGTGTGTGTGATGGGAAGTTTTTAATTGTCAACTTGCCCCAAACCTAGACTCACTTGGGAAGAAGGCCTTCAATGAGAAATTGAGTAGATCAGGATGGCCTATGGACATGTCTGTGGGGGGACTTTCTTGACTGTTAATTGTTGTGGGAGGACCCAGTCTGATGTGGGAGTGTCATATATCAATCTGTTGATTTCATTGGTTAATTAATAAAGAAACTGCTTGGCCTGATAGGTTAGAACATAGGTAGGTGGAGTAAACAGAACAGAATGCGGGGAAGAGAGGAAGTTAGGCAGACACTATGCTGCTCCTCTCCAGGGTATACACGATGAAGCTCTGACCCAAGATGGACGTGCAATGAAGCTCCAACTGAAGAAGGATGTAGGCTAGAATCTTCCTGGTAAGTCGCCACCTTGTGGTGCTACACACATTAATAGAAACTGGCCAAGTAGTGTTTAAATGAATACAGTTTGTGTGTTGTTATTTCAGGTGTAAAGCTAGCCAGGCAGCAGGGGGCTGGGTGGCAGGAACACAGCCCACAGCTCCTTCTACACCAGTCTATTGTGGAAATCACCATTTTGTGACCTCGGCTTGGGACTGCATAAGACTGCAGAAACTTAGATGAGCAGCAAGCAAGGAGAAAGCGAAAGTGCATGCTCCTCTCTCTGCTCTTGACTGTGGATGCAGTGTGACTGGCCGCCTGAGTTCTTTCTTGACTTGACTCCCTAAATGATGGAGTGCAGCCAGGAATTGGAAGCCCAAAAGCCACTGCCTCCCTCGTGCTGCTTTGCGTCACAGTGTTTGCCACTGCAGCAGAGATGAAGCCAGGACAGTGGGGGAATGGACTGAACTTGCATTTCTAACTCTTCTTGTATTCCAGGCACGGGGGAGGAGCATCCTTGAGCATGGGTGGGCGGTAGTGGGAGGTGGAAACTGCAGTGACAGGGAGGTTTCGACCCGTTGTGTGAAGGCTTTCTGTGCACATGTTTTCAGTGCTTCCTCCTGCTTCTGGTGCTTGCCTTGGGGTCCCCATCTTCTCTTTATATGGGCTGAATTGGGGTTGGAGGGGAACATGTACCTTTCAGTATCAGTCATGCAATTCTCCTGAAATTGAGGCTTCCAAGATGATAAAGATTAATATTTTCCTGTACTTTAGCCCTTTAACAAGTTAGGTGGGTCTTGGCTGTAGCCACTATGACTATTTCTGGTCCCCGTGGGACTCTACGGGGACACTCCCATAAATGATCTGCCCTAGGGGCATCACTATCTTAGGCTTCCTATCTGAAGAGTATCACTGAGCACCTACTATGTATCTATGCTGTGTTTTTTGTGTGTTCTTGTATATATATATATGTATGCCGCGCCAGCATGGCAACTGTCGCTCTTCTGAGCGAGGGACATTGGGATTAACACACAACACAACTTCAGGTTCTGCAGACAAGCCTTTATTCCACTTTCTCACACAGTGTATATAGCCCAGCCAGCAAAATCAGAAATCTCATCGTGGTAACTCACATGGCTTAGGGGTAAATATCCTTAGAAACATTGCTGAAAACAACAGATTGTTTTGTTCTTGCCTTTGCTCTTGTTTTTGGAACAACCAACTACAAGAGTGCAAAACAGATCAAGTGGGGGTGCGAAAGCCTGTCCTCTAGGGACCCAACATATATATGTTCATGTGGACAGGTATCAGAAGGCAATGCTGGGCATTTTCTCTTTACTCTGTATTATTTTTGAGGCAAGATCTCGAACTGAACCCGAGGCTACTGGCTGGCCAGAGAGCTCCAGGGGTCCTTCTGTTTCTCCTTCCTCAGTTCTGGGATTATGTTCTCTTCCTTGGCATTTCCGTGGGTGCTGGGAACTGATTTTGGATTCCTCAGGCTTGTGCAGCAAGCACTGTACTGACTGAGCCCTGTCTCTGTGCTCACATCGTGATTATGATTATTTCTCAGACACTCTTTGAAGCGTCCCCGAAATGCTTTCTTCTTATCTGCCTTGTACAGGAGAGGAAGTCAAGGCACACAGACACAAGACAGCTGACTCTAAAACATTCTCATGTAGCTCAGTCAAAATTCAAATCTGGGTTGAATTTGCATCCCAGACTCTTCCTACTCGGCAAGTGCAAAGGACACGCCTGTGGAGGATCCTGATCCTGTTCTTCAGGGCAGGTTGATTGCTTTGACAGCCTCCGGGTTTACTGTAGTTAAGGTATTTGGCTTGTGAGCACAGGAATGGGCTGCAGTAAGTTAAGATAAAAAGAGAGATATTTAAGGGAAGATAAGGATCATTCAGAAAGCACTGGGAATCAAGAATCAACAAAGATGGGGCTGGAGAGATGGCTCAGCAGTGAGGAGTGTGTACCTCACTTGCAAAAGGCTTCTGTTTGGTTCCCTGCACCCACAATGGGCAGCTCACAACTGCCTGAAAGTCCAGTGCTGGGGATCTGATGCCCTCTTGTGGCCACTGAAAGCATCCACACTCACATTCACGTACTCTGTTCCGCCCAACAAACACAGACTTAAAAATGGGAAATCTCGAGCTGCAGAGATGGTGCAGAGTTAAGATCACTTAGTACTCTGGCTGAGGGTCCAGTCTCAGCATCCATGTCAGGTAGCTCAAAATCCCTGAAGCCCCAGGGGATCCATCGCTTCTGACTTCCAGGAGTACCTACTCACATCCATGTAGCCACACATAGAAACACACACACACACACACACTTAAAAATAAATCTTAAAAAGAACCAATGACAAGGTCTGCTCTAGGGACATGACCTAAAGACTCTGTGACGCTTGGCAGTGGAGCACTGTGACTTAGCTCATGACACACAGATTCTAAATCCCCATCTCTGAAATGTCAAAGGTCCAACAGGAGATCTGAGTTTTTCAACTTCAGTGAAGTGCTCCTGGCTGGCACCACCCAGCTGTGGCTGGATGAAAGAGGGGGAGCCCTCTGGACATCTCATAGGTCTTGGGGTGCTAATAATGGAAGGTTTTTGCCACTACTTTTTGTATGTTTGTATTTTGGTTTCCATTCTAGCAAGAACTGCTTTGAGTACATATTCTTGGTTTGAGGCAAATCAAAACAAAAATGCAGACTTGAAGAGAGAATTCATTGGAAATTCTTACTTTAAGGGTGTAGTCATCCTGTCCCCTCTAAAAACTTGGTTCAGATAGGAACTGGGGAGATGGCTCAGTGGGTAGAGCGCCTGCCGTACAAGCATGAGGACCTGAGTTCCGCACGCAGTAGGCATGCAAAGGCTCGCCCAGTGAGCATGCATCTGCAATCTCAGTGCCGGAGTTGGCGGAGCTTGCTGCTCAGCCAGTCTAATCAAACCAGTGAGCTCCAGGTTCAGTGAGGGATTCCATCTCAAAAATAATGTGGGTAGTGACTGAGGAAAACACCTCATGTCTCCACAGGCATGCACATTCTATATGCACATACTACTTGCATACACACACACACACACACACACACACACTCACTGGATCCACATAGGTGAGCACAAAGAATAGGCTATGGAAAAGGAGTGACATGAACAATGCAAACCTTCCGTCTACTGGGAACACCAGTAATCCTGTGTTCCGAATGTGTGGCCCACAGCGTCCAGGAGGAGCCACGGTAAGCACGTCTGAGGAGCACACGCTGTCATCTCGATTGAGCTACAACACAGACGGAAGCTAGGTCTGCGAGAATAATCGGAGTGCCTTGTTCCTGTCCATCACAGCATGGAAACATCAGCCTCGGTGTCAATTTGTTAGAAGGCGACATCAGCGACAACTGAAGCGGAGTGTCATTAGCGGACAAGATGATCCCATCAAACCGAATCTCACAAACAATACATTGCTGTTTGTCATCGAGACACTTAGTCCACCAGGGGCTGCTCCCCAAACTCCCATAATCAATTTCTGCTAATTTACCAATTCTGAAGCTCTGCGAGGGTGCTGGTAATTTCATATTTTACACACCCACAGAGGTTACGGTAATTGATTCGGTTCTGGAAAGTGTTGTAATGACTTTGAATGAACTTGAAAGGTTTTGCATTTGTTTTCGGAGGCTGTAAGAAGAGTGATTCAAAGTCTGCCACACGGGCACAATTTGTAAAGGTTGGACAGGAGAACGACGGATTAGCTTTTCTCTCAGACAGCCATCTTCTCCTTATAACCACCCTGCTCATGAGGCGCGCTGGGCTCGCATGCAAACACCCCTCTTTCTTTTCATCTGCGTCTTTGTGGTGGTGGACATTGCCTCGGAACATCTGAAGGAGAAAAAAAAAAGGCAATTAATGAAGAAGAATCCTCTCAAAATGACTTGGCTGTCTGAACTCTATGTCTTTAAATAAACACTCTAAAAGTAAGTTGGAAAAGACGAGAAGTAGTAGAAATCTTTTTCTTGATTCTGGTAAGTTCTGAAATAAACAGCAATACATATATGCATATGCACACACACTCACACACACGAGAGAGAGATTTCCCTTATTTTTCTTTGCTCCTAGGCTGTGTGTCCTGCCCCTGCCTCTTTCAAGCTGACCAAGTGTGAACTGGACCCAGATATCAGGAAAGGAGCCCTTCGCTCCCCTTACAATGATGTCGGAAGTGTTTCCTCTTTCTGGGACCCAACACTATGGTGAATATGTCTTTGGAGAATAAGCTTCATTAATTATTTTTAGATAATATTTTACCTATTCTTTGAAAGTGTCACACATTTGATGAAGTACTTTGTACATGTTCATACACTACTATGTCCCCCAATATTCCTAGTGCTCCCACACTGTCTCTTGATGCTATGTTAAGATTTGTTATTAATAACACAAATCCAATATAGGCTATTCCCTATATGCCCATGGGCATAGACACTATGTCATGGGCAACCTATCAATAGCTACATCCCCTGCATCCCCTGGTAGCCACCAGTTGCCAATAACTCTTCAGCAAAGGGTGGGGCTTTGGGGCAGCTTCCCCTCCATGGGTGCACCGGCAAATGCTCAATGGCCAGGTTTCTCTAGTTTACAATAGTTAAAATGTTCACTTTTATATTTTAGATGAGTAAAGATGATAGGATTCATATTGGTGCGGCACACAGATATCTTGTACTTTTATTTCTGCTACTCCCTTTGTCCCCCCTCCTCCCTTGTGAGTTCCGTTCCTATCCTCAAGTGGTCCTTATTGTTAGTACTCAAGCCTCTGTACTGGCCTGACCTCGGGGTGTATGACCTCAGCTGTAGCCAGGAAGAGCACCTCCTGTGCACATTCACTGTGTTCCCCTTTAAAAGGGCCCTGCCCATCTCCCATCTCTCTCTCTCTCTCTCTCTCTCTCTCTCTCTCTCTCTCTCTCTCTCTCTCTCTCTCTCCCCCTCCCCCAATAAAATCCCCATCCACCTGAGCTCTGTTGCATTATGCCTTTCTCTCTTGTGCTGATTTTTTGTTTGTTTGTTTTGGTTTTTCGAGACAGGATTTTGCTGTAGCTTTGGAGCCTGTCCCGGAACTAGCTCTGTAGACCAGGCTGGCCTCAGACTCAAAGAGATCCACCTGCCTCTGCCTCCTGAGTGCTGGAATTAAAGGTGCAAGTCACCACTGCCTGGTTCGTGCTGCCTTTTTTTTTAAATTACAACACTTATAATCTTATTTGTTAGGTATGCTTTTAAAAATTTAGATTCTGTACTCAAGAGACAACATTTGATACTTATTTTCTGTTTTTGCCTCCATTGTTTGTAGGGCCCATGGGTCTACTCCTCCTCCCAGGGTCCATCTTGAGGACAGTTTCTGGCCAGACATCTTGCTGCATTTTCCTGCTAAACATCGTGTTTGTTCCCGTGCTCCCTCTGCCTCCCTGGTGGTTAACTATGAAGCCATTGTTTACTCCACCTTGGGCATGGTAATTTCCCACCTGCCTGGGGGGAATTCCATTGTACAGCCCCTGGGTATATAAGGTTTTACCTAAACTTGAATAAATGGCATTTGGCTGATCTCCTTTCAAATGACCCAGCTCTCTTGTGTGTTCTTTTAATGGCCAGGCTGTTGCCCAGCTCCTGAACAGTACAGTGACGCGAGAAACTGTACTGAGAGTAACGCAGGCGTTACAATTATTCTCTTTTGTTCTTTCTCTACACTATCACTTTCTTGCTTTCATTCCTCCCCCCCCCCCAGGTTTGGTTTATCTTATGTAAGATGATCTCCATTTCTTTACATTTTTTTTCTAAAAATGGTATAGTTTCATTCTTTTTTGTAGTTGAATAAAACTCCATGTGTGTGTGTATATATTACATTTAAATTATTATTTTAAAAGATATCATAAAAGCAGTGAGATAGTGGATATCACTGGGGAGTCTGCATGTTTATATATATGTATACATATGTATGATATATATTAGTGATATATATGTCAAATCATATTCATATGTATATATCATTGAACTTTGTGCTAATTCATCTCCCTTGCTTTCCTTCCTCACTTCTTCTGTTTCCATCATAATGGTTCCCTACTTATTACCCTCCTCCCAAATCTTCACACTTTAAAGATGGTATACATCTTTAAAATTTAAAACAATTTAAGTATATGGATGCTTCCCTTGCATGTATAGACTCTACCATATGCATGTGGTGCCTATGGAAATCAAAAGGTGGGGACCAGATCCCCTGGAACTAGAGTTGAAGCTGATTGTGGGTGCTGATGATTGAACTTGGATCCTCCGAAAGAGCAACCTGTGCTCTTGACTGCTGAGCCGTCTCTCCAGCCCCCATTATGCATCTTTTGACCGACATCTCTGCTAGTAGCCAATTTTCAAGTAAGTGCTGCACAAGGCTATGACTGTAGTGTCTGCCCATGACTGTGGTGTAAATAATTTGCCATAGCTAATCTCGCTGATGTGACATGATAGAGCAAGGAAGATATGAGTATGACGGGCTCGGATGCTGGTGTACATTACCCCCTAAGCTTTTCGAGGACCCAATCAGCTGTTTCCTTTATTCCTCATTTTTCAATTTACTCCTCATATGCCAGCACTGACAGCTTCTCCGTAACCTCACTTTACTCTCTGACTGCTGAATATTTCCTACATTGGCTCTGCCTTCTGATGTCCACCACAATTCACACTCACATTCTCTTCTCCGGCGCCCTGATGAAATTACCTTCATACTGAAACTGCACCCACTTTAGGAAACCCCAGTACGGTAGCCAGCTGCAGGGCGGGAGAATGGAGAATTCGCTCACTGCTATTTGGGACATTTTCAACACCTGAGCGCTCTGGTTAGCAGTGAGCTGTAAACCCACTCAGACACGCCCACACCTGAGCGTGTACAGATGGACTCAGAGAAAACAAAGGGCTCTCCAGAGAGAAAGAAGCAGTTTGAAGGAGATGGTTGCCTTCTGGGATGGAGAGGAAATCCATCTCTGGTACCCAAGGATAAAATGAGAAACTGCTGTTTATCACTGAGGAGCGAGGGAGGGTTGAGACACCCCACGCAGTTCCCCGAAGCACAATTAGGCCATATTGAAAACATTGTAATCTTTGTCTTGGAGGGGCCTCTGAGGCCGCTCTTGGAAGAGGGTGGCAGAGCTAAATTTATGAGGAGAAAATGAACCAATGAGAGAGATGAAAGTGTGGCTCTTCAGGGAGCAATGAGGTGGTTAGAAGGCAGAAGGTAGTTGGGTGTGGGTGGAGCCTCAGGCTAATGGCAAAGGATGCAGGGGATTGTGGGGAGGAGGTGGCCCATCAAAGACGAAACAGATTGGATTTGGGGGTGGTGGTTAATCTATCCCGATGGCGGAATGCCGGGCAGGATGTTGTGGGTGGAGAGAGAGAGATGCCCAAGTTGATTGCGAAGTCTGCTCAAGCCTAGCTACTTTCCTCTTAAAGCCCTCTTATGACTTCGACAGTGGACACTTGTCATTGGGCTTCTGGGGGTTGTTAGGAACCAAAGTCCAGCCTTTGATCTCTTTCACCATGGCTGCATCATGTCTATGTCTTTCCATTTCTTCACCACTGTGCTCTGTAGTCTCACATGGAGCTTCCTGACTTTTCAGGTACCATGTTCTGAGCTCTTACTGACTTGGAACCTGGCTAAACTCTTTATACTCAGCACTACCTCAAATATTCATAACAGTAGTGTGTGTGCCTTTATGTGTACATGTATGTGTGTCTATGTGCTGTGTTGTGTCATACATTTGTATGCTTTGTGTTCTATGTGTGTTACTTTTACCATGATTGTTTCAAAGGAGAATGCTCATCCTCAGAGGGTTAAAGTCGTTTGTCCAAAGTCACACAGAACGGCAGGTGTCAGCTCCAGCTAATCATGGACAGCCAGCTGAGCTCTCAACGGCCATAATATTTTGCTTTCCCTCTTCTGATGTGATCAGGACCTTTACATATTAAGATCTAGGTTAGGCAAGAGCATTCATGACAGAGACCTGGAGTTTTGACTGATAGCTCAGCAAGAAAGTTTGCTCTCTCCTGGGTTTTCAGCGCCCATCTAGAAAAGGTGTCTTCATGTCACCCTTCAGAAAAACCATCACAAGTGTCAGGATAGTAACAGGCAGTTGTTACTTCTCCTACTCTAATCCTAAAGGGGTGATGTTTAATTTCAGAGTCAGAAGCAAATCTGTGAGGATGGAGGAGACTGCTTGCTGGGAAAGCATTAGATTTGTAAGCATGAGAACCAGGGTTTGATCCCTAGAGCCCACCTGAAAAGTAAGGCGTGGTGAAGCATGCTTATCATTCCACGGATAGCAAGAAATAAGTGGGAAGGCAGAAATAAGTGGGTCCGCCTAGCTTACTTGGTGAAGCTTGGGACTGATGAGGGACTCTATCTCAAATGGAAGATGGACTGGTCCTTAGAAATAACAGGCACAAGAGGGGAGGCTGTTACTTCAAGTTCTCATCCAGCTTAAGTAGATTCTCCTCTTCTATGGGCGAGTCTGTGAGGATGAGAAGAGACTTCATTGTGATATCAAGTCTTTCATCTCTTGTTTGGTTAAGTTTGTGTCTTACCTGTCATTTACATCTCTTGGCATTGAGTAAGCTGCTTTTTACTATCAGACCTTGATTTTTAGTGTTGTGGAAACTTCTTCAGCCAATAGCTTTTTAGATACTGGCCCGTTTTGGGTGTGGTCAGAGGTACTATAAGTGCAGACAAAATCTGTGAACTGACCTTTTTTCTGCTGGATTCGGTTCCCAGCTTCCTGTGCACACATAGGACTGTGGCTCTCTACCCTTACTGTGAGTTTTGTCCCCAAATAAATACATCTTTGCTATATTCCATTCCAGGCTATTGTGGATCTCTTTGATACACCTACAATTTTTTTTTTACATGTGAAATGGGCATGGCAGAAAGAAGAAAAAATTTCATTTTCTGGCTTATTCTGAACCTTGAATGAGGAAACAAGGCAGGAGGAAGTGCAGAACACGTGGTAGGGAGATGGTGTCTCATATAAGCACAGCATGGTGGTTAGGCTAGGTATACTGTGTGAGACAGACTAGGAGGGTGAAGCCCAGCTCTGCCTTATAGTCACTGGCATTCTCAAGGAGTGTTGGAGTTCTTCTGAGCCTCAGTTTCCCTATTTGTAAATGAGGACTCTAACAAGATGCTTTGTGGGTAGATTTGCTGATAAAGTGAAAGAGTGGATGGGAAACACTCCACGCAATATCTGGTGTGTGGTAAACATCTAACAAACATTAGTTACTATATTGATGAGGCAGGATCTTGATAGTCACCCATCAGGTGGCTACAAAGAATTGGGAGGCAATGGGGAGGTCAGGCATGGGCAGTAAGGTTGGACAAAGAAGCGGGGAGCTTGTTTCTGGCTGCAGGAATCCCAGGCTGTCCTGGGATCTGGGAGGTTGAGCTGGTGTGAAGACGTGCTGGCTCTCAAGAATGATCCCGTAAGAAGTGAGGGATGGAGGCGAGGGTACACCGCAGCAGCAGGGGCTTGCTCAGCACACATGATACAAGCTGCTTATCACCACCTTGCCTCAACACGACTCTCTTCTGATTTTAAAACAAAAGCCAAAGCTACTGCCATGGATTCCATCCCCTAGTACAAAAACAAGCAAGTGAACAAACAAAACCGTGACCGACAACAAAACAAAAATGAGGAGTGAAACTAACAATAGTAGCAGGGAAAAAAAAGACAAAAATGAGTGTGGATAAATGGAGTCATATTTACTGGATGTTTGTCACATGCTAGGGACCTCATGAAATATTAATAGTTTCATTTTTTTACTGTTTTTCGTTTGCTAGTGTGTGGTATGAATGTGTGTATCCATGTTTTTTGTACGTGTATCAGTGCATGTGTGTGCATGCAAATGTGTATACATGTGTACTCATGTTTTTGTATGTGTATCAGTGTACATGTGTGTATGTATACGTGAAAATGTGTACACACATGTATCATGTTTTTTGTATGTGTATCAGTGCACATATATGTATGCAGGCATGCAGATGTGTACACATATATATGGAGGCTCAAGGCTGATGTTGCAAATCAATCTTGGTCACTTTTCTACCTTATTAATTGAGGCAAGGTTTCTCAGTCAAATCCAGAGCTTGGACACTTGACTAGTTTTGGTTATCAGGCTTGCTCTGGGAATTCCCCTAATCCCTGCTTTCTGGAGCTGGAATTAGACACAGGCTGCTATGCCCATTTGACATGCACTTGGGTTTTTGAGAATCTGAATTCTGGTCCTGATGTTTGGGTGGCAAACGCTTTAAGCACTGAACAATCTCTCCAGTTCTGTGGGGGCACTTTGATATCCAAGACTTCCCTATCTGTGTCTGACTTAGCAGAACCATCAAGAAGGCATCGGCAACTCCATCTTGCAGGGAGAAATGAAGGGTGGTGGAGGTGAATTGAATCATCAGAGTGAAGCGCTAAGTGCTCTCTCACTGTACCCCTAAAGGGGGCTTTTGTCTAAAGGAACCAGACAGAGCATCTAGAAGGTGTGTGTGTGTGGGTGACTCTTCACCTCCCCCTACCTCCACGCCACCCTTGCAGCCCACAGCCCCAGCAGAGCTCGTTTCTGATGACCGCCACATCCCCTGCCTGGCTCATTCCATCTCTCTGCATGCTGCAGCCTGCAAAATACCAGCAGACCTAGCTAATGTTCCTGAACAGCCCTCTCTGAGAGCCTCGGACAACAGCCTAGTTATCTCTGACCAATAGCAGGCCAGCTCCCTGCTTGGGCTCCTCATCCAGATGCATTTCATTTTCTCAGGAGTGTCAACCAGGGATCCGAGAGCCGCTGTGAAGGTAATTAGGAAATCTGGCCGTGGAGACCCTGCTCTCCACTCTGTGGAAGAGAAACAGGGGTGATGAAGGGCCTACGGATGCCTCCTCACCGCCCTCAGCAGCTGCCTGCACTGTGCAGCTGGGAGAAAAATCACAGCTCCAGGGCGAGAAGGGAGGGGGCCGGAGAGTACAGGAAGGCCTGTACACGGAACTCTGGGCTGCGTAGCTGTTTCCCATCTCTCTTTAAAGCTGGAGTCTGGGTGAGATTGTTTCCTCCTTCCCTCGAGCCACAGTCCTTTTTTTGTTTGCCTCTTTCGTTTCCAAACTCTCCCACAATTGGCGAACACAGCCATCCAGATGAAATTATGGCTCCTCCTCTCTTTGCTTCCTCGCCTTCCTTTACCTTGCCTCAAGTCCGGCCCACAGGCGAGCTCTGTGCTTCAGCTTCCACCACATGTACTGGACTATGCGTCCCCATGTCTGATGCTACCAGCCCGGCTCACAGCTAGACCACCAGGGCAGTTTTTTGACTCTCACAGGACCCTCCTAAGACCAACCTGTCAATGTTCCCTCAGAAGAGAAGCAGCCCCAGATGCATGTAAGCCTGCACCAGATGCATATGTGCTAGAGTATGTGGTGGTGGTGAGGGTACATCATCTTCGAAGCTTTGGGGAGGTCGTCATTCATGTTGGTATGGGACTCTTTTGTGATGTAAGCTCTTCTGAGATCACTGATGTTGCTATTACCTTATCACTTATGTTCTTATAAGAAAGCTCTGCTGTTTAGTTTTGGCCAACTTGTGTCAACTAGAGGCACCTGGGAGGAATGAGCCTCTTCAGACTTGTCTAAGGGACATTTTCTTGTTGTAGTTGCTGTTGGTGTGTGAAGGCTTAGCTTATGGGCTGTAGAAGAAAGGCAGATGAACCAGCCAGAGCAAACCAGTAAGCAGCATTCCTTCCTGGCCTCTGCTTCAGGTTCCACCTCAGGGTTCCAGCCCCACGTTCCTGCCTTAGTGTCTCTCCAGGATGGATTGGAAACTGTAAGATGATGCAAATCATTTCCTTTTCAAGATGGCTTTTGGTCATGACAAATACCTTGGGATTTGAGAGAGCACCATGACAGCCACAGAGATGTCATATAAAGTCCCTCACCCACTGAATTAGACATGGCTAGAATGGTTCCTTCGGTCTGCTGTTGTTGCCTTTTCTGGGGTGGATAGACATCTATTCACGTCTCCTCATGGAAAACCAGGAAGCACCATTTTAACCAACACCACTTTACTTACCTTTACTGTTAAAGTAAAAGCCACGGAGCATGCTCAGAAGCCTGTATGCAAACAGAGCATGCTCAGAGGCCTGTATGCAAAGCCTCTGAGGCTTTGTCCTTACCGTTCCTCAGCAGTTACTTTGTTGCAACCATTCTGGCCTTCATTATGTTTTTGAAATGCCATGCCTTGCCTTTATGTACTATGTTTGGCTTTTACCTGAGGTCAGGTCACTGTGTAGCTAAGGTTTGTGTCCATGTCAGCTTTCCAGGAAGATCTTTCCTGATCATCCTTCTACAGCTAAGTGACAACCTCTCGCTCCCTGCAGAAGAGACTCCCTTGGCATTTGTCTTGGCATAGCATTGTTTTGTTCCTTGATACTTTATGGTTTGTTTCCTAACACAAAGGGGAGCCATGTAAGCTTAGAGACTGTTCTTGTCTGCCCATCATCAGAACAGACACTAAAAAGCCAATGTTAAATGTATGAACAGATGCCAGGTGTGAAGACGAGCAGTTTATATGTTAGCTCATTGCTCTGCTCTAATTTATTGGAGAACAGCCTGAAACACGAAACATTTACATGGACAATGGTCAGACCATGCAAGATGGCATCATCTGACTCCAAACTGCCAGGACTCAGTCAACAAAGAACTTCTCTGAGGTTTGCTCAGGCTTCCAACCTCAGGACCAATCAGAGAATCTCAAATATGCGCCTGCCATGCGTCAGACAGGATCAATAAGAGAGTGAGCCTCTTTTAGCATCTGTTGCTAAATCCCAGGCGGGGCATGCTTAAAGTCCCTTTTTCTTTTTTTTTTTTTTTTTTTTTTTTTTTTTTAAAGTCCCTTTTTCTTCTGCTGTAAACTTCCCCTATTCCTCTGCCTTCCTCTACGTCTTGATCATGTTGGAGCATTGGTGATGGATCCATCATTACAGAAAACTTTTTATTCATTCATATTTGAGTGGTTTGTGGGTGTACCCCATGTGGTGGTTTGAATAAGAATGGTCCACACAGACTCATATGTCTGAATGCTTAGTAAAACTGTTTGGGAATGATTAGGAGGTGTGGCATTGATGAAGGAGGTGTGCTACTGGGGTTGGGATTTGAGAGAGCTTCCATGCCCAGTTAGCGCCCTCTGACTCCTGCTTGCAGATCAGGCTGTGAGCTCTCAACTACTGCTCCTGTGCCATGCCTGCCTGCCTGCCGGCTGCCATGCTCTCCATCATGATGGTGATGGACTCACCCTCTGAAGCCGCAAGTCCCCAATAAACTCTTTCTTCTCTAAGTTTCCATGGTCATGGTGTCTAACAGCATCAATACAAAAGCAGCCAAGTCATCCCAAATGGAGGCAGCTTTGGGAAACTGATAGTATCTCAAGGTCATCCAGTTAAAGAAAAGAAGAAACAGGCCTTGGGTCTTGGTTGTGTATTTGATTTTATAGAGAATAAGCTACTGTTCCTCCACCATGGCATGCTTTATTTCAAGGAGGCTTCTCATTTTCTCTGCTCCCAATCAAGGTGCTAATGCTGTGGCCAATAAAGGGAGGGAATGCAGAAGAGGGAAGAAGGGTAGAGTGGAGAAGAAGAACATGGCAAAGAGCCCAGGTCAGTGGCAGGAAGATCACACAGACAACTCACTTACAAACGAGCGCAAAATGCTGAGCATCAATCACTTGCCTTTCTGTTGTTATTTGTCTAAAGATAAGTGTGACTTCAGAGAGATTTGAATGAGAGCAGCAATTAGTATTCCCATCCATCTCAATGAAAGATAATAATAATATTAATTAATAGCCATACCAGGGTGCAGTGGAAAAATTTAAAGTCTACAGGCAGGAGACCTTGAGAGACCACATTTTTTCCTGAGGGCCTCTCTGACAGGTGCCCACCTGTTATGGGAACAAGCAGAGAGATTGTCTATCTCTTCCATAAGATGCAGCCAGAGCTCAGTTCCTCATCCTGTCATGCCAGATGTGGGCATATATCAGGGATAGCTTTGGAGTCCCAGGAGCTGGTGGGCCAGGGCTAGGATGGGGATGGGCACAGTGTCGTCAGTTCATAACTCCCTAGCGCAGTGGTGTTATGTAGCTGGCCTTGGAAGGGCAGATCTCTGGAAAGAGCACTCATGGGGTTCTGCAACATCCGCACCCATCTTGTGACAACAACACCTGTTTTTCTTTGGAGTTTTGTTACTTGTCTTGCTGCTGTGACCAAACACTAGGCAAAAGCAACTCAAAGAAGGGGGGGGGTTGTTTGGTGTGCAGTTTGAGAATACCATCCATTTTGATGGGAGAGGCATGCCAACAGGAACCAGAGGCAGCTGGTCACATGGCATGCACAGTCATGATGCAGAGGACAATCTGTGTGTTGCTCAGTTTACTTTCTGTTCTTTATTCAGTCCAGGACCCCAGTCAATGGAACGTCATTGCAGACATCCAAGTCAAGTCCTGCATTAGTTAACCGAGTCTGGAAATTGCTTTATAACCATGCCCATAGATTTGTCTCTATGGTCATCTAGACCCTTTCCACTCTATAGTCATTATCACCCACCTCAAGGGACTACTGCTACCTGGTTCTCAATCTTTATGGTTGGGTTAGAACCAGCCCAGCTTCCTCTTCTCATTCCCACGGATAACATGGTCTAGACCGGCTAAATCAGCATACTTCCTGTTCACGCTGGCTCAGGGATGGCAAGAGGAAGATTTGAGGTTCTTCACTTAAGGATGTGGAGCAGGTAGACAGTGAGAAGTCATAAAAGACCATGGGTAATGAGGAGACTATAGGAAGCCCCCTGTCTTACAATTTGCTGGACAAGTCCTCTACCGAGTACTATTGCACCAGCCTTTAAGATCATCGACATGGCTGCTCCAACTGGCAAATTATTCCACCTTTTCCTCCGCTGGATTCCTAGGGCACATTTGCATGATGCAGCAATGAAGTATGAGAAAAATCTCAGCAGACATTAGTTGAATGGCTAGGTGGGCGTTTGATGTTCCCCTCTGTGCAGCCTGACAGTGGGTCAGGTAGTTCTCACTTTGTGGCTGCTATACATTCAGAGCACAGGAGCCTGTTCCCCGTTTATAACCTCAGTGGTTAAAATAGCCCAGGTGTAGACAATTAAGTAGAAAGTGGCAACATCTGTGAGAATTTCATAATTATGCTATTTATAGGAAAACAAGCTACACAATGACAATATTTAACAGTAATTGCTTGAGACTAAGTACAAAGTAGGTTGGCTGTGAGATAGAAGATGTGGTGCAATCTAAGGAAGCTTTACCTGGATACCCATTGTCTCTCTCTTCTTAGAACCAGTGGCTTGTTTCCTTCGACCTCAGGCTGCTGTTTCTGTAGACTAGGCTTTAAAATTTACCTTGCCTTGGTAGACTCTAGACTGGAACTTCTGATCCATATTGGTCAAATAATCTGAATTTCTAAATGGGCCCAGAACTTGCATTTTACAAGTAATTTTTTTACATCTACTTAATTATCTGTCTGTGTGTGTGTACGTGCGTGCCACCATGGTGTGGAAGTCTGAGGACAGCTTGCAGGAGTTGATTCTTTCCTTCCATGGATCAAATCCAGATTGTCAGGTTGGTTTAAGTGCCTTTATCGATGAGCCAACTCAGTGGCTCAACCTACATTAAAAAAAAAAATCTCCGTGGTTGGCGCAATGAGGAAATGTTTCTTAGGGTGTGCACAGGGATCAGAGTGGCTTTGAAATACCAGGCTGAAATGGCAGAAGAGAAAGACAGACAGAGAACATCTTAGAACCAGGTGAATGGAGATGAGCCTCAAGGCACAGTGCTGAAGAACAATTTAGAAAGTTCGAGACATGCTGCTTCGGTGGAATGCAGTCAGTATTACAGGTGAAAGTAGCCACGTGATCTGCAGGATGTCTAGGTAAGATCAGTACTTACAGATGAAGAACTGAGTGGTTCTAGAACCCGGGAAAGAAAAGGCATGTAGCTATCACAATCCATTTCCAGGGTGAAAAAAAATCTTGGGTAAGGGGAAAACATGAAAGACTGGGTTAAAGCTGGAGAGATGGACGGGAACAGTGAAGAACTTGAACACCATGCTGATGATATAAAGAGACATTTTTAATATGAGTTATTTTAAAATTTTATTTTATTTATTCTTTGAAATTTTGATACATACATACTTACAATATATATTTTGCCCATATACACCTCCTTCTTCCCTCCAGCTGTCCGCATCCCCAGCATGTCTCTCTCCCAACTTCCTATCCTCCCTACCTTTTAAAATACTCCCACCCCAGGTCCAGTTGTCTTGAACATCTGTGCATAATTATAAGGCCAACAAATGGGGAATAGACAACTTACCAGTGGTCACACTTTCAAAGAAAGGTGACTCTTTCCCAGTCAGTCGCTGGAATAGTGCCTTGGGTAGCAGTGGGGTACCTCAATTAGGGGCAGGGACTCATGAGCCCCTCTCTCACCCATGCTGACTTAAGCTAGCTTGACGTTGTAACCTGATGTGGGAGTGTCATATATCAATCTGTTGATTTCATTGGTTAAGCAATAAAGAAACTGCTTGGCCCTGATATGTTAAAACATAGGTGGGAGGAGTAAACAGAACAGAATGCTGGGAGGAAGAGGAAGTGAGGTAAGACTCCTCAGACAGACTCCATAGCTCCTCTAAGAGACGCCATGCTCCTGTCTCCCGGTAGCTCTGCTCTCTGAGGCAGACACACACGATGAAGCTCTGACCCAGGATAGATGTAGGCTAGAATCTTCCCTGTAAGCGTACCTAGCGGTGCTATACAGATGATTAGAAATGGGCTAAATTAATATGTGAGAATTAGCCTAGAAGAGGCTAGATAGAAATGGGCCAAGCAGTGTTTAAAAGAATATAACTTGTGTGTTGTTATTTCGGGGCATAAGCTAGCCAGGCGGCCGGGGTGCTGGGGACGCAGCCCCGCCGCTCCTATTACAACACCCTCCCACCCCCCAAGATAGGGTTTCTCTGTGTAGCTCCGTCTGTCCTGGAACTCACTCTGTAGACCAGGCTGGCCTTAAACTCAGAGATCTGTCTGCCTCCACCTCCTGAGTCTTGGGAATCAAAGGTGTGCACCACCACTGCCCAGCTAATCTTGTACAAGGTTTATGCACAGAACCCCAGCTACTGCGATGCATGTGTGTGACAGCCCTGCCGTGTCTAGAAGGCAGCATTTCATAGCTCTGCTCCCATCCTCTGGCTCCTACATTCTTTTGACCTTGTTTCTGTTTCCTTAGACCTAAGCACAAGTCAGTGGCTTTTAAATACACTGA
The DNA here is from genome assembly GCF_014885135.2 of Alexandromys fortis. NCBI lineage: Eukaryota > Metazoa > Chordata > Mammalia > Rodentia > Cricetidae > Alexandromys > Alexandromys fortis. The sequence goes on along the minus strand of NW_026067891.1, from coordinate 10,150,794 downwards.
TATCTTTGGAAGCCACTACCATCACCATTCAACTCCAGAACCTTCCACTTAGAAACTAGGCCTATTAAACATGAACTCTCCATTTTCTCAGCTTCCAGACTCTGAGAGCACGCCTTCTTCTGTCTGCACGGGGATCTTATTTAAGTGAATTATGCTATTTATCATTTTGTGTGCAGCTTGTTTCACTTAGAGCTTAGGTTTTTTCCATGCTACAGCAGATGTCAGAATTTCCTTTCAAAGGCGAAACAATGCTCCCTTGTATATACATATTACTCGGTTTATTCATTCCTATACTGATAGACATTTGGTTTCTTAATATATTTCAACAAGGCACTATTATGAGGAGACATGCATTTAGAAGAGAGAGAGGCACTGCAAGCTTTTCTTTGTGGTTAGATGAGGATTCTGGAATCGGGATAGCCTGGGCAGAGAAGGAGGCTAACACAGCATCATTGACAGTGAGTGTATGCATGGCTGCTGCATTGAAGAGTGTGTGTGCGTGTTGGGGAGAGTTCTATGATTGATTAGCTTTGTCTCCTGGGCTCATAGGATGCTGTCTGGAACTGGGAGAGTTTCACAGTTTGATGAGTAGGGAGCAGGCATCCTGGGCAGGGTTGGAAGGGTCATTTCCAGCTTCAAATGCTGCCTCTGGTTTAAGAGGTTTGTGTTGCTGAGCCTCCACCATGACAGTGTCTTGAACAGAAAGATCAGCAGCGTTAGACCTGGTTTTCTCTGTTCTTTGCTGAATCAACAATGGTGAGGACTGGTTAGCTCTGGAATTCCTGATATAGGAATCCATGGGGGCACACAATTTTGAATTCATTTCATCTTGACCAAAGGTCAGAGAGTTTAAACCTATTCTTGCTTTTCAAGGACAAATAACCGAGTGCTTGGCCAAAGATGTGGCTACTGGATGCTTTGCTCCTCAAAAGTCAGACAGCAGGAAGTTTGGCTTAGGACGTGGTTACCAAGTGGTTTGAGATGTAAGGAGGTAATTGTGCTTGCTTGCTCTTTCTATCATGGAGGTCTTGTACTCTCCCCTTCTGATTGGGGTATAGAAGGACTGTGAGTATGAACTCGGGGCCTTTTATTACAGAATCCACTGGAAGCCCTACCATCTCTATCTTCTGTCTCTTGCCTATTTCTTTCCTCAATCCATACTCCCCTCTCAGGAATGTATGGACCAGTCAGGCTGGACCTGACAGGAATCCACATGAGTGCTTATTCCAGAAAAGAAGCATATGTTTGTTAACCAAAAAATTGTGTCCAAGAGATTGTTTGGGAATGAATGCTTTTGGCAAAAAACTGGAATCTGGCTTTTGTGCCTCTGGCCCTGGAGATGATGCCTGTGCTAATTCACTCAGTCTGTGTGATGGGAGAATCTTGTGATTCACCTGACTTTGTCTTTTCCTCTTCCTCTAGCAACTGCCCTTGTTTCTCCTAGGGAGCACACACCTCTCCTGTTCTCCATTAACTTGCTGGGGAGGAATTTCTATCAAGATGCTTTGACTGTCTTCACCTTCCAATGGAGTGATGCCCAAGGGGGAAGATGGACTTTTTAGAGTTTCCCAGGCCCCAGGGGATGGTTTAGGAAGAGCTGTGTTCCGGATCCTGAGACTTCATACCCCATTTTATCTTTTCTATTGTTGTGAAGAGACACCATGGTCAAGGCAGTTTAGAGAAAGCATTTAACTGGAGACTTTCTAGCAATTTCAGGGGGTGAATCCATGACCATCATGGTGGGGAGCATGACAGCAGCAGGCAGGTATGGTGCTGGAGCGGAAGCTGAGAGTTTACATTGGTTCCACAGCCAGGATGTACGTGTGGGACTCACCCACTGTCTCGCCCAGGACATGTCTGCTGTGTGTGTGGGTCTTATCCACTGTCTCACCCAGGACATGTCTGCTGTACATGTGGGTCTTACCCACTGTCTCACCCAGGACATGTCTGCTGTACATGTGGGTCTTACCCACTGTCTCTCCCAGGACATGTCTGCTGTGTGTGTGTGGGACTCATTCACTTTCTCTCCCAGGACACGTCTGCTGTACGTGTGGGACTCCCTCATGTAACATTCCAAACCATACTTCCACCAACAGCTTGTGAGATGAGACTGCTGTTCCTGTCTTCCATGGAAGAAACCAGAAGTAGGGCTCGCAGGGGTTTAGTAATTGGCCCAGAGTCACCCAGAGAGCGAATGAAGAGCTTGATGTGACCCCAGCCTGGGAAGGTTCCGGAACGGCGTCTCTCCTCCTGCTTGTTCCGGCAATACCCTGATGCCTTCCCTGAAATGAAGCCGTGAGTGGGATGTTCATCAGAGCCAGCACTTCTGTAAGCCTGTGTGCTGCGTAGACGAGGAAGCGAGTGAGGAGAAGCCAGGGTGCCTGTCACCTGGTACAGTGGGGTGTTACAAGCCAACCTGGGCCCGTTGGCTGCAAACAGGCGCCAGCAATTCTTTCAAGTAAATTGGTTGGTGCTGTAGCTGAAGACTTCTCTCTGCAAAATGCTAACAATGCAGTGGTGGTTAAATTTTATATGTGTAGGATTATGACTTGGAACATAAAACGGGAAGGGAAAAAAAACGCGTGACTGCCAAGAGCTGGGCACATAATTATTCTTTCTTCCCTTTTCCCCTCCAAGCCTGCTTCTCAGTTCCGGAATGACAGAGTTGCCTTATGGAGGAAGTTAACAGTAAAAGTGCTGACGGTGAATGGGGACACGGAACAGTTCTTTCTCCTCTTCTTTCTGGAGAAAAATCAGGCTGTCCTCTGGAGAACTGCAGCCTGTTTAAAGGCCTTGGCTGCTCCTACCCAGTGAACTTGCACTTTGGACACGCAAGGGGAGACTGTGCTTGCTTCCTTTCTGTACTGATTGACTGGGATGCTGACGTTCTCCTTGTAGGGGGTGGGCAGAGCCTGGCATGTGAGCTTGGGGTCAAGAGTGTAAGGGGGTGGATGAGGGGAGGGAAAGTGGAGCTTGTCCCCCTCCTCTGCCTCTGTCTTTCCTCTTTTCCTTCCCTCTCTCTTTGTCACACTGCAGAGAAATGAGAGGCACATCAAAGAGAAATACAGGATGAAGTAACAGCGAAGGAGAAGAGTTAAGGAAGAAACAAACAAAGGGAAAAAAAGATCCAAAGTCAGAGCTTCCAGGACAGCTAAGAGGCACAGAGAGGGTAAAAAAGAAAAGTAGATGCCAGTGCACAAAAACAAACCATACATATGCAATGTGTACACACAGCACTCATGCACAAACATACAAACAAAACACAGGCACATACCACACATGCTCACACACACATATGAACAATACAGACATACAATGCATACACAAACAACTTACACACACATGATCATACATACACAAACATGCACATACATAAACACACATATAAGCATACACACACACCACACACACATAAAACACAAAGCACACAGAGAAGGAAATGTTTATGCAAACACGGAGAGGGTGAGATGGAAGACAGAAAGTGAGGGAGGCAGATCTAGAGACAGACAGGGAAAGAGAGACAGATATAGGAGACCAATAGAGAGAGGTAGAGAGACAGAGAGGCAGAGAGGTGAATAAAGAAATAGGAGAAGACAGAACCAGGTGGGAAGGACAGATCCAGAGGAAGACAGGAGACACAGAGAGACAGAGGGGGAGAGAGAGGAAGAGACAGAGGAAAGAGAGAGGAGAGGAGTGTGTGCAGGAGAGGCAGAGAGAGGCGAGGCATGGAAAGAACCAGAAGGGGGCCTTCCCTAGGGATATCACTGACATTTGACCAGTTGAAGAAGGAAGGTCAACTTCTACAGTTTGGAGCCTTTAAAACTCACTTGTTCAGAACTTAGGCTACATCAGAGGGCCCTTGAGCCACGCACAGTCCTAGAACTATCTCTTCCTAGATGTCAGGATGTCTGCATTAGTGTCTCAGGATTTAAATCCAATGTTCTGGCTAGTGGTTCAGCTAGCCATGGCCAGAAAGCCAGAATTCCACCAAAGACAGACACTCCCAGGGTCTAAAATGAGTCTGATAATCTGCCTGTGGCTGCTGTTGAGGGTACAGCACCCTGCATAGCTACACCCAGCTTGCAGGCCCTGATGTGCAGCAATGTCTTCTTTGAACCATTATAGTGCTGGTCCAGGTCCTGTGTCAACACCATGGCCACACAATAGCACAGGAGGACATCCTGGATGTTACTAAGCATATATCATTCCTTAGAAGAGACACTGGTGATTGTGTGTGTGCGCGCGCGCGTGTGTGTGCGTGTGCGTGCAAGAAGGTCTCATTGTTGCTTACGAGGGAGGGACTGCCTTCAAGATTCCCCAGCATTTGTTCTGAAACATCATCGTGCATACCTCTAATCTCATTCCAGGAGACTGAGGCAGGAAGACCGAGAGCCTGAGGCCAGTCCAGGCTCAAACAAACCCCTGAGTGTCAGCCTCATGATTGCTCCCACACAAATCATTTTCTGCAACTCTGCTGCACCAGCGGAGCTTCAGCAGACATCCACACAAACATCATTTTCTTGGGGGAGTGAGATGCAAGTTTTTGAGTCACTTTGTCAAGTTTTCTCACTGACCTTGGGAAAAGGAGGTCAAGAGCACCCAGCATATAATTAAGGATTTCATGAGCTGGGCTTGGTGATGCATGCCTTTAATCCTCTTGGAGGATGAGGCAGGAGATTCACAAGTTGGCTAACCTGGCATACCTACTGAGATGCTATCTCAAATCAATAGTAGCAACAAACAAAGCAAACACACAGAATGAGAATTTTACTAGAACTTCTATAATAAGGCTGTATGATTACCATCCCCATAGACATGCAAGTCCTGGTTCCAGGAACCTGTGACTATGTTCGGTTGTCTCACAGAGGGGACTAAAGGCAGTGGGTGGAATCAGGATTGCTGATGGCTGACGCTACAGTGGGGAGGCCATCCTGGAAGGTTGAGGAAAACGTCGTAATCACTGCGTCTCTTCAGAGTAGAAAAGGGAGATGGGAGAAAGGGCAGAGCAGAGGGCTGACAGGACGAGAACAACTTGGCTTGAAGGAAGCGGCTGTGAGCCAAAGACGGTTGGTGACCACTAGAAACCGAAGGGGACAATGAAAAGAATTGAAATGAATTCTTCCCTTGAGCCTGCAGATAAGACCACAATGCTGCAGCCATCTCAGTTTTGGTCCAGTGAGGCCAATTCTATACTCCAGGGCTGTAAATTAATAAACATGTGTTTTTCTAAGCCTCTAGGTTTATAATAATTTGTTGTATTCCTGATAGGAGATGAATATAGCCCCTACCTAATAGTCCCCCTGCCACCTTCTGCCTCTAGCAGAGAGAAATCTGCTGCAGATGATGGTTTTATGGAAGCCAGAGGGTGGGAGGCTGGTGGAGGGCCATCCCTACTGTAAGGCTACCAGGGGTTGCTCATCTTTGCTGCAAAGAGCCTCACACTGGAACCCTATACTCAAGTCCTACTAGCATCCCACACTGACGGTTACTGAAGCCACTTCTTCCCTCTCCAAAGATTCCCTCCCCAAAGATGCTACTCAAAACTACGCCCAAATAGGCAGCTTGTTTGCATAGCCCAACCATGAGACAAGGCTTTCAGGAGGACGCAGGGACTCTTCTCAGCCACATCCCCTGCAGGATCTGGAAGAGGAAGAGGTCTGTGTTGCTTTGTGAGTGAAGAGTTCTTGCATACAAGGTCACCCTGGCCAAATCCCCATTTTCAGGAACAATCTCAAATGCCTTGTCTTATCGGGAGCCCAGCGGGGAATGAGCAGTGATGATATTGGTTTTGCTCTTGACTGCTGCTTCATGATTCCCCACTTACCTCACCTTGCCCTTCTCTCTCCTTGTCTTCCTGCCTTCCCCTCATGTCTGCACACCTAGACTCTCTTGCTCTCAAAATTAAAAGGGACTAGCAAATGCCCAGGCAGCCTTGACACGTTCTCTCAGCATCAAACGCTCTGGCCTGTCTGGGGCTGCTTCTGCCAGGGGCAATCAGCCCTGGAAGTTCGGAACAGTTGTATAACAGGAAGTTTCAGCCCTTGGCATCTGTGGGCTGGAGCACTACCAGTGAGAATAACATCAGGCGGCATGGATCATCTTTAGATACAGTGGAGAAAGAAAACACAATAAAGATACTTCCTTTTGTGGAGATAAAAAGGGATCAGCCCAAGGCTTGTGTCCTGGTGCAGTGGCTGAGAAAATCCAGTGGGCAGGTTTTGTCTGGGAGTAAGGGAGGGAAGGACGGAGAAAGGGGGCCTCAAAGCTGAGTCCCCATCTCTTAAAGTCTGGATCGTCCCCCTCTGTGAAGTGGGATAACTCAGTGCCTACATCATCCTTTGCAAGGAAGCATAAAAGTTCATAAAAGAGAACTGTCTTTATTCTACAACTCTAAGGGAATGACCTTGGAGGAACTGCTTTAATATCTCTGTGCATTGGTTTCCTTAAATTTGAGATGGCCGTGTCCTTGGTACCACCTCCATAGTTCTGTAGATTCCTCGGGGTCCTGAGTTCCTTGCTTGTGCTCTCTCTCCTTCTGCTCCTGATTTGGACCTTGAGATTTCAGTCCGGTGCTCCAATCCCCACCCACTTTCTTGTCTTTCTGAGGAAGTCTTTCAAATTCATGGCCATCAATAGTGAAAAGTTGTATTTTTCTAGATCTGGGAGGACAGAACCTTATTTCCAGCTCTAGGCAGAAAAATCCTGGAGAAGAATTGTGATTGGCTTGGCTTCCATCTACTGTTGCCCTTGAACCAATCACATCCCAGAGTGGAAAGTGAAGAGTTGGATGGAGGCTTCACCCCAGCCCCTGGCATCCATATACCCAAAGAGTCTGGAATGTTCTGGTGGAAGTTCCATCCCAAGCCCCCTCCCCTGGGAGTTGCCTCAGTCCAGACTCCACCCTTGAGAAAGCCCATCAAACGATGACCCCTTCCCCAGGGATGCTCAAGACCACTCCCACAGGGTATTTAAACTGTCTCCCAGAGAACAAATACATGGTTTTCCAGTCTTGCTTCCCCAGCTCCTTTTTGGGAGACTGAAAAGCCATCCAGGAGCATCGGTATACCATTAAACCTGGGCTTTTTCTAATTTGGTTTGATTTGGTCTGATTTGGGTTCTTACATCAGGGGAGGTGCTTATTGGGGTGCAGAAACTTTTCAGTGAGGTCTTTCAAGCGACATAGCTTCACTCACATGACTGATGTCCTACGCTGGGCTCAGTTTTACTTTTGGGCTATTTGAGGTCCCATGGTTGGTATAGCTCTCATCACATGACCATTGTCCTACAGCAACAGAGGACCTGTGATGGGTTTAGTCTCAATCACTGCACTGCTGGAGGATCTGGGATAGGCTCATCGTTAGTCACACAGCCAAAAGGATTTGCCATGCTTGGGACGAAAGGAGTATTTCTTCAAAGCAGGTGGACAAATAGAATAGAAGTCTGATAACCATTAAAATGAGGCGTACGGTATATTTCCTGACACACAAGAGATCCTCAGCAAACTAGACTTTAATCCATTAGTCTTAGCTTTACTGAATGGCTCACTTGAAGTCACATGACTGTGGTCTGGCAGCTGGCCCAGATTCCATCCCTAGGATTTCCCCAACAGGGGTCTCAATGGGGGGAGGGCACAGGATAGTTTAGGCCAGTGTCCCTGGATTAGGGATTTGGTGTGCTTCAGGCATTGTTTTGTCTTTGGCCTTCAAGGCCAGAGGAGCAGATTACCAAGTCAGTACCTGCAGGCTTCCAGAGGAGGTCCACTTGAGCCGTGCCTCCCTCCAGAACCCAGCCACTTGACAGCCCTGCTCCTGCTCTTTAGCAATTAGGCCGTGATTGTTGTTTATTTGTGCGCTGTACTGTAACTCCCTCTGCCCGAGGCTGGAGCTGCAGCTCAGAAAACACAATTTCCTCCAAACTAATTTAGTTTTAAGAGGAAAATGAAAGTTTAAAGTAGTTTAATGTTTTGGTGAAGCCATAATGGCTGGGGAAGATTGGGTGATGTGAACCAATAAGGCACCCTAATTCTGATAATAATTCAAACCTTAACTCTTCCCCTGCATCAAACCCATGCCAGGGCTGACACATGGCCCAGGACAGCGTAAGCTAGCCCGAAACTGGCCAATCATTATTCTTCATTTATTTTAGTTCATTACAAAAAAAAAAAAAAAAGAAAAAGAAAAATAAAGAAAAGAAAAGTAAGCAGAGCTACCTTTGACTGACTCGAGGGGGAGCAGTCAGGACAAGGCTGTCACTAGCACTGACACCACCCTCTAGTTAACCCAGATTGATGTTCCCATTCCCAAGGCTCTCTCAGACCTCAGGATAAGAGCGACACCTTTGGGAGGCCTGAATTAAAACCTTAGCTCAGAAGGTGAATCTTCAGTTTCTCATTCACAAGATGGAGAAAAGAAGAAGAATGCATAGGCTCACTGGGGAAGTTAGGCACCATGTCCATGTGGGTACCTAGTGGCGCAGAGATGTGGGGTACCAGAAGATGGAAACAAAGGGAAGTGGGTGCAGAGTGAGTGATTTAGAGGAGCACAGCATCCCTTTATTGACCACGCTTGGGCACCTACTGTGCAGCGTGTTACAGTGGGGTCTAACGAGTCATTCAAACGTGGAAAAGGCTCAGGGTATCTCCAGGCTTGCTGGAAGACAAGCAAGCAGAGATCTCTGTCTTCTTTGTCCTCTGCCGAGGGGCGCTCCTCTCATCCATTTGGTGAAGAACCCCACATGGAAAGCACTTGGAAGAATCTCTGACACAGGGTAGACTAGACATTTGGTAGCATATTTTCTGGCATTTAAGACAGGTTTAATGCAAATATGCCACACTTACAAGGGTTGTCTCCTGAGAGTCTCTGCCCTGTGGGCTGCTTGGATTCAGCCTTCAGCAGGTCCTTTTATCCATGCTTGAGGAACTGATCACAGATTTGAGGGCCTGGTATTCCATGTGTCCGGATTCTCACGTCCCTTAACATGACCCTCAGCTCCATCTCTCAGCAGAGAAGTGTGGAGCTTGCAGACAGCATGTGTGCTTTGATTAGACACCCGAGTGACTCTTGACCCTTATTTCTCAATCATGTGACTTTCATTATGTTACATGAACCACGTGGATGCTCAGCTTTTTTTTTTTCATCCATACAATGGGCATTCTGGTCCTATATAAATCAAGATTCAGACATCCTTGTCTTTTGGGCAACTACAGTGCCTTTTTTGGGGTTTTCCCTTGCACCTTATAATTGTTTACAGCCTGCAAGGTTTGCAGTCACAGTCACAAATGCAGCTCATATCCATTTCCTTTCTTCTTTGCTGCAGTTTGAGAGAGGGTCTTCAAGGTGCTCTGTAGCCAAGGATAACCTTGAACCTCTAATCCTCCTGTCTCCACTTCTAGAATTACGTGGGTAGTTTTGGTTTATGTGGCTGCGGAAAATCAAACCCAGGACTTCATGCATGCTAGGCAAGCACACTACCCACTCAGCTACGATTCTACCACCATTATTTTAAAGTAAAGGCTCTTCATGGTCTTCTGCCTCTTGCCTGACTCTCCAACTTGATTTGATTTCTCTGTGCTTCTCTTTCATGGCTATTGTCTATCTAGCTCCATGAACCTTCCATCTGGCACCCAAAGTTTCCAGCTTATATCTGCTTCGCGGTGCTCCTTCTGTCTGGTGTCTTTGTATGGTTGGTTTCCTATCAGCTGTTCTCTGCCCTAGTGTCACCGGGTCTCCCCAAACAGCACCTTTTGCCTGACTAGGCTAAGGTTGGTCCCTTTCTTCCTATTCCCTACATATCCTCTCCCTCTAATTATAAGATTTTATTTTCTTATAGTGATTGCTATGAACAGATACATCTGCCTGTGGGATTTCTGGGTCCCCAGCTATTCTTTGAGTTCTGGAAGGGGGAAGTCTTGCCTGGGTGCTTACTTCTGTATCTTCAGTACATACCACTGAATTTTGGTATGTACCTAAAATTTGTGAAATAAAGCAAATGAAGTGATACTTTCAAAGTGACAGATAGAAAAAAGAAGACACACTGTATGCCTTGCTTCCAGTTCTGTGGTTTATTTTCACCATCCCAGCTCCTTCTGCCTCCTCCTTTCCTTATCTCTTCTCCCCCCACTCTTTCTCCCTCTCCTCATCCCTATTTCTCTTTTCCTCTCTACAGTTCCGTGTGCACATGTGTCTGCATGTGTGTGGCCTTCAGTGGTCATCCCTCATGTGTTTTGAGACAAGTATTGTCTTTGGCCTGCAATGTACCATGTAGGCTGGGCAGGCTCAGCGGACTGTCCCAGGAATCTGTCTGTCTTTGCCTCTCCAGCACTGCAATTACAAGTGCGTCGCCCACACCATGCTTTTTATTTTCACCGTGGCTTCCGGGATGGAACTTAGGTCCTCTTGTTTGCAGGACAGGCACTTTACCCACTGAGCTATCATTCCAGGCCTCTGTCTGTCTGTCTGCCTACCATGGAGTCTGTCTTGCTCTTAGCCTCTCAGAAGCACACCTGCAAACAAGCTTTCAAGTTTCACCTTCCAGCTGTGCTGTGTGGTGGCCAGCTGGGGGTTCATCCTAGCGGTGGTTTGGATGATAGTTCCCCTGCAAATCCTGAGCATTTGAATACTCAGTCCTCAGTTGGTGGCTGTTTGGGAAGCATTAGGAGGTATGGCTTCCACACCATTCCCAGGGGATGCTCTTAGCTTCCTGTTTTGGATCTGGATTGAGCTCTCAGCTGCTGTGCCAGCACCTTGCCTGCCTGCCTGTGCCCATGCTCCCTGCCACGGTGGTCATGGATTCCCAACCCTCTGGAACTGTAAGTCCCATAAACCCTTCCTTCTGTAAGTTGTCTCGGTCATGGTGTGTTAACACAGCAGCAGAAGGGTGACCAACACACAGTACCTTTTGGGGGAAGGGCAAGCTCTGGGAAATAGATCAGCCGTTGTTATTAATATGGTTATTACTGTGCTAGGATGGGGGAGGAGTAGAGGGTGTTATGGCACAGTCTCTCAGTTTGTTAGATCTGTGGTTCATGTATGGCAAGATAGTTTATATAGCAAATGGGACTTCTGGTTGCTAGCCCAGTGACCACTGCCTTGGGTGTGGCCTGGTGAGTGTATGGAGACTGGGCATTATCGCCTGTCTGACTCTTGTAGCTTTGTTCCTTTCTACTTTACTTGACATATGCTCTACTTCAAGCATGTGTGTGCACCCCACCCCTACACTAAATTCTGGTGGCTCTCTTTGTTGAAGAAGTTGACATTTAAACTGAGACATTAGGACACAGACTAGCCTACAGTGCACAAAGATTTCATGTGGGAACACCATACGTCTTTTATTTAGTTATTTTAAATTTAATTAAAATATAATTACAACATTGCCCCCATCTCTTCCCTTACTCCAACTCCTCCAATTAGCCCCCCCCCCAACTTCCTCTCAATAAGAAAATTTTGAGAAAATGTATGTCTATGAGGCTGGGCCGTGCATGTGTGTGTGTGTGTGTGTGTGTGTGTGTGTGTGTGTGAGTGTGTGTGTGTGTGTATAAAATAACCAAATTCCAGAAAACATCCCTTTCTAGTCTTCCCATTTGCAGCATCTGTAATCATCTGTCTTCGGTGTATTTTCCCCTTCTTTCACCTGGAAAATTCCTTTGTATTCTCCGAGATAGAGCTCAGTTGTCTTCTGCCCAGGTAACACGCGTCCTCGCTCCCTCTACTGCCTGCCCAGGTAACATGCATCCTTGCTCCCGCTACTGCCTACCACAGCACTATGTGTATTCAGGCACCCTTCCGGTTTTAGGATGCGTCCCCTTACAGACACTTCTACAGTCTGGACTGAAATGACTTATTCTTCTGGGGTCTTTATGTTTACATACACAGATCCTTATACCTGATATGAATGAAGGGGTTCTCATGATCCCCTTGGCACACATATACTAAAACCAGAATGAAGCAGAGACCATTAGCATGGCTTTTTTATACAGGTCAATGAATGGATGCTGTAGGAATGAGAAACACGTGACCTCTGTGCTCCAGCTCTCCATGCTCTGTCCACGGCAGACATCACCAGCTGATGGCTGATGCTCAGACCTTGGCTCACCCTAGAGCTAGAGCTCCAGCAGACTTTCTCAACCGCTTGAAGTGCATTTAAGGCTGGAAACTTGGTGTTGCCTGCGTCTCTTCCTCAAACGTTGGCTTCAAGGACATTGTGAAACTGCGGAGATAGCGTCCAGGAGTCTGACTTTTAAAATAAGAGCTTGAGGTGATTTGGGGACATGCTAAATACTGACACAAGCTAATCTAGCTGTCACTGTCTCGAGCTGCTTGAAGGAGTAGCTGCATAACTTAGCAATGCATGCACTTTGAAGTACATTACGGGGAAGGAGAAAACTATTCTGACACCAGCCTCTCTCACAAGCTCCTCAGCCTGAGATGGAATATTCTCGATTTCTGGAGAAATGTATGCCGCTCTCTAGAACTCTGCCCTGAGACTCTCTCCTTTATTAAATCACGTGGACTTCACAGCCTCGAGTGTCCTCCTGCGCAGGGCTACGCTCATCATCCCCGCACTGCTCCAGTTTTAGTGGTGTGCGTTGAAGCAAGCATGAGGACGCTTTCATTTTTATCCCCTTGTCTGATATCAATCAAATGTGGCAATGTCTTTCAATGATAATGATGAAAAAATTTGAAATCTCCAAATTTCTTTGATATCCTCAGCTCTACTTAATAAAGATGTTTATTATAATAGAGCCAAAGAAAAGTTGGCTTTGGAGGGCAGCCAAACATGGAGAGATTCTGTGGCAAGCAGGTAGCTATTCTCTGGAATCTGCTTGCTTCCTTTCAGTGGCTTTGGGCTTTCTTTGCATAGAGCCTGAGCTTTACCCTTCTTCCCATTCCGATCTCTGGCATATCATTACACCCCAAACCACAGCCCATCCTGGTTCCTGTTCAGCCTCCTACCCTCATCCTAACCTCTAATTCTAGCCCTTGGCCCAATTATCTCTACGGGCAAACCCAGTGGGGTTTGGAAAGAGACTTTGAACAGATCATGGGGCTGTATTTGGGGCAGGCAGTGTGTTATGACTGGGTAAGTGACAGGAAGATTGGGGGAGAAAATAGAGCCGTGTGTGTGTGTGTGTGTGTGTGTGTGTGTGTGTGTGTCAGTATGGGGGAAGAGACGTAAAGAGTCAGTACGGTTCTTGCTGCCTAAGCCTGGGGACCGAACTAGGATCCCAGTGGCTGTGTCAAGCTAGGTGAGTTGGCGTGAATCTGTAACCCCAGTGTTGGGGAAGGAGGTGGGGACAGGCAGACCCTGGGGTTTCACTAATCACCCAGACTATCTAAAACTATTAGTTCTAGGTTCAATGAAAAATCTTGTCTCAAAAAAGCAAAAGGTGGGAGAGCAATTGAAAAAGACACCATGGATGATCTTATCAGTCTCTACCTCCATGACCCCATCTCCACGCAACCAAAGACAAAATAGCAACAACAAAAAACCGGAAAGAAAGAAAATAGAATCTTATTGCTGGCTCGTTGAGATGACTCAGGTGAAGGCACTTGTCACACAGGCTTACCGACCTGAGTTCAATCCTCCAGACCTATGGTGAAAGGGAAGAACTGACCCCTGAAAGTCATCTTCTGACCACTACATCACATTCTGCCTGAAATAACCCCCTCTCTGTCTCTCTCCCCTCCCTCTTTTCCTTCCCCTCTATCTCTTTCTCCCTCTCTCAGGCAGAAATGCCCACTGTGAATGGCTTTGGGTATAGTTCAGCAGGAAAGTGTTTTCTTAACACGTGCCGAGACCAAGGTTGGGTCCCCAGCACTGTAAAAGTAGTAATAAAATAATGTAAGTATAATATAAATAGAAAGCATGCTCCAAATGGTCAGCCCTATAGAGACAGAAAACATCAGCGTTGCTAAGGATGAGAGGAAGAGGGGAAATGGGGTTGGATGGAGCTACAGACAAAATATTTGGGGGGTACTGATAACAGTTGTAAACTTTATCAACCACCCAAACTCACTACCTGTAAACTTTGAACAGATGGATTTTATGGCATGTGACACCCCAAAGACAATTGAACAAGTGAATATGATCTTATTTTGTGGACCAAGTAGCTGAGGCCTGAGTCATCTCAGCTACATAAATAGAATCACGATTTAGACTTAAATTCTTGACTAGTTCATACATATATTTTAGCCATTTTCAACCCTCTCTCCATCATCGTTGATCCCCCTCACACTTCTATGGAGTCCTTCTCCTTCCTAGGGAGGCTTTCCTGATTTCATGCCTTTTGTTGTTTTGGGTAGAACTTTAACTTGGACAACCTACCAGTGGCTCCATCACTGAAGAAATGACTCTTCCTTCACCGGCAACCAGTAACTGCCAGTATCTTCAGCTGGGGGTCAGTCTCACGAGCCGCTTCCCAGCCTGTGCTGGAATAGTGATCAGATTCAATCTTATGCAGGTCTTGTGAGTATTTGAGTGAAACAGGCAAATATACATGTCACTGTCCTTAAGGGAGGATTCTGAATCCTTCCTATGGGAACCTTCTCCCAAGCTCAGGTGTGTGGTCCTGCCTCCTTCTGTTTTTTCCTCATCGCTGTCTTTCCTCATGATAATCACTGACTGTCCAAATCATTCTGACACATCAAGGCAGAAGGCAGACTTCCTACTGGGGAGTCTTTAATATTCTATTTTTTCAGAAAAATACTCATATTTGTATGTATGTTTAAATAATAGCACTCATACAATATTCTGTACTAGAAGCAACTGTGAACACCCCAAGGATGGATTAGCCATGATGATACTTCCTGAAGATCAGTTTCCGTTTCATTAGAAGACAGATAAAAGGTTTAGGGTGGGTCCAGGCCACCATCAGATATCTTTTCAGCTGGGTTTAACTCCCATTGCCTAATTTGTCTTTGCTTCTTTGCAGATTCTACCCTAGGGGCAAGCACAGCTGCTTTCTCTTCTGGTGATCTTGGCTCAATTTTGAGGTTTAGGTTGGTCTGTCGGTTCCCTGGAACTGTCTTGTGGGTAGGGAGAAGATGCTTTGTACAGTCACACTTCCAACCCTGGCAGCAAGGGTGACCCCAGGGATCTGCACAGCCCGGGAGTATAAAAGTGGGAGAAAATTGCTCAGTACCACAGGAGTTCATGCTGGCTCACTTCCTCAGCACCTGGCACATATGCATTTAGTAGACATCTATAGAATTAAACCAAACCTGCAATGTAAATACCAGCTTCTGAGCGGCTACTCAGCCCCCTCGGCTCTGAAAGGTGGGCAGTGCAGGTTGACGTACGACATGAAACCGTCACAGGATTTGCACTTGATATATGAAAAGCACATGCTCTGGACTGACGTTGATGCTCTGGCAGTTTTTGCGTGGCACATGCAAGGCTCTGGATGAATTCCCAGGACTCCAAAAACCAAGTAACACTATTAACAAAAAAATGCATACATGTTTGGTCATTTTGGTAATCTCTTAAATCAGAGAAGATGTCCCAGATATTTGGAAAGCTACAATTCGTAGAAAGGTCTCGATGCCTTTGTGCAGTAACATTGCTGTGGCCCCTCTTAAGAGTTTATGAAAAGGACACGCTTGAAGGGAATTTGACACTATGCCCATAATTTTCGTGGGGCTTTGGCGATTCTTGGGTCCTCAGGATCCAGAGGTTGTACAGTTTTGTCATAATCGCACATCGGGCTTTGTGTGTTTCCTGAACCTCCATTGTTTTCAAATTTTTCCTCCTGGAATACCCTGAGTCAGGGCTAGAGGGCATTGTGTGACCACAGTGAAGCTGCATCCACCAGAGCTCCTAGGGTTTTCACAAAAAGGCTTGCTCACTGCTCAGTTAACTAGCGAGTTCTTCCCATTCCCAGGAGGGAATGAAGCCAGCCCCCTGTGAAGAAAAGGATGGGGCAGAGGGAGAAGAGCCGCCTAAATGTTTCCCTCATTTGTATGTTGATGGAATGTCTGCATTCTCCCCAGAGCTCAAGTGCCTGGTTTGGATTGATTTCCCAGCAAGGATCCTGGTGTGTTAGGATATGCAGCAGATGAGGCTTAGGGTCCCAGCCCTGCCTCTGTCCTCCTGTGGGATTTTGGGGAGGCCCCTTCTCTTGGCTGAGTCTGAGCTTCATTGCTCCTCTCAGTAAGACAAGGGACTGGGTTAGGTGCTCCCAGGCTAGACAGGTTGCACGAGGCTCCTCTGGATTGAATATTTCAGGAGTGGTGGAGATGAGGAGGAAAAATACTGCAGCCAAGGAGACTGTGGTTAGACTTCAAATGCATCAGGAAATCCCAGGAGGGTGCGGGCAAGACAAATGCAGAAAATGGATTTGGGAGCGGGAGAAGACCCTTTCAGAAGACTGGATGCTGTGCATATTAATGTAGTTTGCTTAGACAGCTTTCAAGACAGTCTCAGGGATCAGCAACTCGCTGAAGCCATTTCCTTTAAGTGTAAATTCAAGACAGTGACTCATTTCTGACCAACAATGAGAAACAGAGACCTGTAGTCCAACAGCCCACCAGAAAATGTATCCTACCAAAAGGTTTCCCCACCCTGAATGAGCTTAAAAATGGGTCCTTATCCAGTTGAGCCTTTGGATTAGACTTCAGCGGTCTTCGACAGTTTGATTCTAGACTCTGAGTGAATCTGAGGCACCTACTAAGCCAAGCCTGGATTCCTGACTTCCTGGCCCACAGAAGCACTGACGTACTAGGGCAGTGTGTTACATAGCAATCAATAACTAACATGCTAAAACAGTGGTTCTCTCTCTCTCTCTGTATATATATATATAACAGAGGACAGCTTCTATTGTTATTCCCAGTACACCATCCACTTTTGGTTTTGGAGACTGGAACTTCCCAAGAAAGCTAGCCCAGGATGCCCTGTCTCTGCCGTTCAGTGTTGGTATTACACAGTCACCCGACTTTTTCATGTGGGTTCTGGGATTGAATCTGGTTTTTATGCTTGTGCGGTGAATACTTTCCTGAGTGAACCATTTCATGACCCTTCCAGCTATTCTTTCTTAGTGTGAATTAGATGAATCTTATTTTGTCTTTGTTTTCATTACATCTATCTATCTATCTATCTATCTATCTATCTATCTATCTATCATCTATCTATCTAACCTATCATCTATTGTGTGTGTGTGTTTGTGTGTAGGTCAGAGGATACAGGAATCAGTTCTTTCCTTCTATCATGGGATTAAATTCAGGTGGTTAGCTTCGTGGCAAGTGTCTTTACCTGCTCAGTCATTTTACTAATCCAGGTACATCCTCTAAAATTTCTGTAAGTCTTTGTTTTGTTATCTGTAAAGATAGTGTTGTCTTTGTAAAAACTGCGTGATAAAATGTCTGAAAGATGAGCAGTGAGTGATTACAGCTGTCACCATCATCAGTGATGCTGTAGTTTTCTCTACCACTACCACTGCTGCCCCTGCCGCCACTACCACCTCATCAGCCTTGGAATTTCACAACACAGGTAGCAATTAGTAGCTGTTTTTCTAAAATAAGCTGTCCAGAGATCTTTCCCACATTCTCACAGCCATGAAAATCTGGAGTAAATGACTGGCCAACCAGAGAGCCCCATCTTCTTGCACCATCTGGTTCAATTTGCATTACACGGGTGATTTGGACCAGAAGGATCAGGTCCATGAGCCTGATGGGGATGGAGAGAGAGAGAGAAAGAGAGAGAGAGAGAGAGAGAGAGAGAGAGAGAGAGAGAGAGAGAGAGAGAGAGAGAAGGAGCAGGAGGAGGAGGAGCAGGAGGAGGAGCAGGAGGAGGCGGCTGTGAAGCTTCCATAGAGGCTCAGAATTTCCAGTTGCTTTGGCTGGAGAGGGAACCTTTCAGTTCTTTCTCTAGACTGGAGGCCAGGGTCTCTTTCCAGGAAAGCTCTTTGATACCTTATTTTATTTCCAGCAGAGTTAAATTGTAGTAATTAATACAGTCTAAAAATGTCCCCTAAGAAATGAACACAACAGAAAAGAAACTTAGAGCCCCCTTTAAAGTCATTTGTAAATAATTTCTCATGGTTAATTGGTCCTTCTAGGCAACAATCTTACTGTTTTAACAAACACTGGTCATTTGACTTGAGAGAATGGTCAAAGCATGATACCTCTGAGTACTGGAAATTGAGGCTGCTGCCCTACCCTTGTTCTAAAAGCAGAATCTCCACCAGGGGTAAGCAGCCAGGAAGGCAGGCTCAAGTGAAGAATTGCAGACACTTTCTGCCATTCCTACTTTGAGACAACAATGTTTCCTCATGGGTGGTCAGGGTAGGTGATTTCCAGAAACAATGGCTTGAGCCGGGGTGTTGGTGGTGCAGGCCCGTAATCTCAATACTTGGGAGGCAGACACAGGGGGATGGATGTTAAATTCAAGGACATACTGGGATCCAGAAGAAGCTCCAGACCCTCTGGGGTTATACAGTGAGACTATGTCAAACAAACAAACAAACAAACAAAATAGAAACTCACTGACTCATAGCATAGCCCACATCTACATCACTTCTGTGGAAGTGACAAAAGGCTAATTTGTTTGCTGAGTTGCCTAAACTGGAAAACTAAGAGCTCTAACCTGGGAATGCTGAACTTGAAATTATATAAAGTTCATCTGGGTGGAGGTGTCAAGTATCATTTGGTTAAGTGAGTTTATAGTTAGTAGGGTGAATTTATTTGGGAGTTATACATATGTGGAAGACATGCAAAGCTATTCACTGGGCAAGGTTACAGAGACAGGCAAACTAAGGTCTCCTTAGGAATGGTGTAGACATCTCTTTCCTTTATCATCAGATGAGCTGAGCCTCAGGACTCACCATACTGACTTGTTTCTTGGGCTACTTGGGCAGTTACTCCAGTTCCCCAATTCTTTTGTGTTTTGGTCTCTTCAAGCTGAGGCTGGGTGCGGAGAGAAGCGCACACCATTAGTGCACACGGGAATAATGAGTGTTCCTTGATAATGCCTTACTCACATTTTGCCTCTACTCTGCCACTCGCTGTACTATGGCTTCTACATGTTCACAAGTTTGGCAATCTTTTTCTCTTTTCATTCTCTTTGGGAAAGAAGCTTACAGAGGCTTTTGTCTAATTGGAATCATTGGAAATGGTGCATCTTACAGCTGTCTTTGCCCAGAACCTCTCTTTTCTCAAGCCACACACAACCTTAGGGAGGATCCTTATTGGAACATTTAGGCTTTATGCCCAACTTGTGAGCCAATCAACTTTCTCCTTGGATGAAAGCCATCCAAATGACTGCTTCTCTATCTTGTTTTGTCATTTTCTGTCTCTGTGAGCTGAACAATTTGTCACTGTGTGTTTGTCGCTCTTTATTTGTTTCTATGTCTCAGAGGATGGCTCTTGTTTTTTGTAGATCTTAGTTTTCCACTATACTCTCTTCTGCTCTGTGTGACTATTATATTCCTCCTCTCTTCTTCCTTCTCTTTTTCCCCTGTGTCTTGTCCCTGTTCCTCCTCCTCTTCCTCTATGTCCAAATCACTTCCCCCTTCTTGTACTCCTCCTATATCTCTTTCTTTTCTTCTTTTTTTTTGCTTCCTCCGCTCCTCCTCCTTCTTTCTTTTCCTCCTCTTCCTCATGCTTCCCCTCCTCCCTCCCTCTCCTCCTCTAGGTCATCCTCCTCCTTCTCCTGTTTCTGTATGTGCCACTTGTCTCCCTGTAAGGGCAGGACTTGTCTGTTTTGCTCATTCTTGTACCCCTTAATATTTGGTATACAGTAGATATTCAAAAAATGGGAAGATTAGTCTTCAAGAAATTCAATAAATGGGAAGACTTAAAGACTTACAGGCAAAGGGAATCAGTTACTTCTAGAAGAAAACAGATAAAAGTCACTTACTATTGTGCTATTTCAGGAGAAGGAAGAAGCCTCTGTCATGAACTTTGAGGAGCTCACCTTCCTGTGGAGGGAGAGGACATCTCTCAGATGCATGATGTTGCCACGTATCTACATAGGAGAGAACATCTCTCAGGCACAGGATGTTGCTGTGTATCTATACACCTCACTGCGGTCTTCCAGTCTTGCCTAGGCTTTAGTTAAAGTCTGAGCCTCAACAGAGAGTCTAGTTATTACCTATCTGTGGAAAGGTAACTTCCCCATCATTTTACTTTATTTTTTTCCTGGAAGACAGTGGTGTTTCAGAGCAGTCTTTCTGGAAAAATTCATTGTGGAAGGTAAGATTTCTGGGAAACAATCTTGAAACAGTTTGCCACAGAATGTGGCTTAAGCTAGTCTCTCTCTCAGGGCCTCAATTCTCTGCTTTCACAATGATAACTTAGGATAAATGGTTCCCATGGTCTCCTCCTGTGGGGAGACTCTTTACCTATCAATCCAGAAAGATAAAAATCAACACACTTCAGTGCGGATTTTCACAGTTGAAGTCTAAACAGTTATGGAAAATACTATGTGGCCCCAATCTTTAGGAATTTTATAGATTAGCATCCCCTTGTAATCCTGCTGCACCGATGAAGCAAAGATAGCTTTGAATCCTGCCATCCCCTCTCACTTGTCCTTTATGTTGACTTACTTATTAGAATGCATTTGTCATGAATGATGGAGAAAGAGAGGAAGCAATGTTTAGGCGTCTGCTGTATAATTTTCATCAAAAAATCTCATGTCTGATTACAAAATGTAATGCGTGGGCTTCGGGGAAGGTGTTCTTGACAAAGAAGGGTACCACCCTCTGGATAGCTTTCCATAGACAGATAGAAGGAAGAAAGACTTGCTCATCATCTCTCCAAGAAACAGCATTTAACAAATACTTACTAATCTTGAAAAATATCTTCATGATATCCAACTTCTTAGACAAGAAAATCATTCTAGGAGGGAAGGTTAAATTCTCAGATCCAACTCAGCCACTTGGTTACTGGATGACCTTGGGTAGTATACTTAGACTCGCTGAGCTTGTGTGTAGACCTACAAACAGGGCATGGCGAGATCTGGGGAAGGCAGTGAGCATTGTGAGCATCATAGCTCCTAGGTCATACAACGTGTTCGAGCTGGTCATTACTATCACTACCGTATTCCAGGCTGCTGTCTGCTCTGTTCTGTAGGCATGCCATTGCCACCAGCATGCTGAAATTGCAGAAGCCATGAGTATCACATGAGCCACTCATCTCACAAGACTGGCTCGGTAACATCTGGTGTAAGGGGGAGGGCTCATGTGCACTTGAAGCACTGATGGAGGAAGGTCATTGGCTAATAAAGAAACTGGCTTGGCCCATTTTATTGGTTAGAACATAGGTGGGTGGAGTAAACAGAATAGGATGCTGGGAGGAAGAGGAAGTGAGCTCAGACTCGACAGCTCTGCTCTCTGGAGCAGAGGCCCTGCTTTGCTCTCCTGGGCATATGAAGCTCCGACCCAGGATGGACGTAGGCTAGAATCTTCCCGGTAAGCGCACCTAGCGGTGCTACATAGATGATAAGAAATGGGCTAAATTAACATGTTAGAATTAGCCTAGAAGAGGCTAGATAGAAATGGGCCAAACAGTGTTTAAATGAAGACAGTTTGTGTGTTGTTATTTCGGGCATAAGCTAGCCAGGCGGCCAGGGTGCTGGGGACGCAGCCCCGCCGCTCCTATTTCAACAAAGCACCTCTCCAACTTGAAGATATCTAAGTGGTTAACGATTGCCAGGAGGTGGGAACACTCTTCTTTGATGTTGTAGCTTCCCATAAGCTGCCCACACTTCTATAAGAAACCACTCACCCATGCTCCTCTGAGTTTCCCTAGTGTATTTTCTGGTTCACCAAGTAGATTGAATGGAATAATTTCTTTGGTTTTATTGTCTGCTCTATCTGGGGTGAAGAAAAATAGATTCCCCAAGAAAAATCACATAGCTGAGGCAAGATATCTGGGGAGTTGTATATATGTTGGTAGACTACGTTTGTGTACATAGATCATTCTGTGACCTCCTGAGCCAGCACTGCTCTTTGACAGCTAAGGAAGAGTTCTCTTCTAAAATCTTTACTTATAACTCCTGACACTTACTTGGTCACAGAAATTAATGGTTACCAAATTCAAACGGAGTTTAGTGTCACGTCTGAATTTGTTTCTATTCACTTTAGTGTAGACGACCTCATTTATTTCACATAGTATGTTTAATGGCAGCTGCTATGATTCCTTTCATGGTGCAGTGGGGGAGGGAAGGTGCTCAAGGTTACTTTCAGCCCCATCCTCCTCATTATCATCTCTACCACATCTCATCTTTGAACAACCCTGCCAGGGTGGTGTTTTCACTTTGTAGCCCTAGAAGCCGAAGCCTGGAGACACTAAGCAAATTTCCTCAAGCTTCAAAACAAATATAAGGCAGTTTGGAAGCATACATCTATACAATTCCCAGACCCAAAGTCTTTCCCTTCCATACTGTTCCAGACTGAATCACCTGGATGCAGACATCCTATGCTTCACTCCATGAAAAATACCAACTGCTGTAAACTATAACACCCCACTCCCTTCTCAGCAGATCTCCCTTGGTTCATTTTCTAATTCTTCAATAGTCACTTTATTTTTCAGGTTTCACATGCATTTATTTTGTTCTTTCTATCTCTTCAATAGGAATGTAAGCTCTGTGAATACAGAGAGCCTTCCCTCTGTTTTATCTAGTACTCTATCCCCCACTCCCAGATGATGCTTAACTCAAGGTAGGTATGTCTGCAGTTTTTCAGTCCATAAATAATCTTAGCTCTACCTCTCCACCATTCCCACAACTGATTTGCTTCCATGAATTCTTTACTGTCTTGTCTTTGCACTTCAGTTTTCTTAATAGCAAAATGAGATGATGGGAACACCCACCTTATAGGAGAGATGCAAGGATTGAAGATGATAATGCATCTAAAGGACTTCAGACAAGGTCAGGTAAACACTAGGAGCTCAAAAAATACAAACTATGGTTGTGTAACCGAGTGCATGTTCTTTAAGGACACCAACCATCCTAGCAACTGTGCCAATATTTGTTTTACATACATTAGCTAACTGACTTGTTAAGTGCCCCCTCTCCTCATCCTCACTTTATAGACGAGGAAGTGTGGAGATTAAAAAGCAGTGTGTTTTGTCATGACCTTGGTCAGTGTCTTGGAGAGGCATTTGTCTTCTGGCTCCCAACAAAGTCATCCTCTCCACTCCTACTGCCTTTCTGCAGAAGCTGGCCCAATACCGCAGTGACAGCCCATGCTTCCATTCATTAAATTCAGAAGCTTTGCACCATCGGCGTTGGGCTGCGAAGTGCGTCACTGACATACTCCTTTAATTAATGCCAGTCTTAATGTAAAGCTGCGTTAATAGGACTATTGTGTATCGAGACCCAAGGCAATACAATATCCAGGACCATCTATTTATATCTAAAGCATTTAAAACAATTCCCTTTCCTCCACTCTACCACACACACACACACACAAATCAATTTATACTAAATGTTGTGACAAAACCATATTTATCACCCAAGGGATTAAGAAAAGCAAAGAGCCAATTTAATGACAGAATGTAGTTCATTATTTATTTCTAGCATGTAAATTATAGATTTTCATAAATTTTTTATTCTTTGGGTGTCCACTACTTTATTCTAGGGGAAAAATGAAGAAGCTTGCATCACAAAGAGCAAATGTCTCATCTCTAGGCATAAGAGCCACCTCTTTTGCTCTCTGACAGACAATAATCTGTCAGAATGAAAAATTAATGGTTCTCCCTTAATTCATCATCTCCTGCCTCTGTTCTAGTAATGCCTTCTTTCTCCCTGCCCCTTCTTTCTTCCTTCTCTGCTCTCCCAATGGTATGGCTCTGAGTCCAGCGCTGAATTGGAGACAGGGAAGTGGAGTGGTGTGAGGAGGAGGCAGAAAGGAAACCAGGCTGGTTGACTGACTCCTGTTCTCACACAGTATCTGGTAAGGTGGCCTTTACCCACTAAATGCATCAGAATGGTGTGGTGTAGATGCCAACCATGTGTGTGTTATTCATGGCATTGGCTGCTCTCCCAGATTCAAGATGGGCATAGGGGCTTTAAGCAGCATGGTGTTTCAGTACTCCCATGAGATTTGTCAGGCCTCCTCACAAACCATCAGACTATAAGACAGAGCCTTTGAGAGGAGATGGACTTGTTAAAGATTGTGACATGGGTGAAGTTGACACTATGTAAACACTGGCTGTTGAGCATCAGTGGGGCATCAAGACCACTTGCCAGTTCCTTTATTTCTCTCAAATCATTTACCTAGCTCTGTTGCATTAGGAGTGGCGAGGCTGCATCCCCGGTACCCAGCCGCCCGCATGTCTAGGTTATGCCCCGAAATAATTACACGGAAACTGTATTTTTTTAAAACACTGCCTGGCCCGTTATCTGTACCCTCTTATTGGCTAGCTCTTACATATTGTTCTAACCCATTTCTAATATTCTGTGTAGCCCACGAGGTGGCTTACCAGGGAGGATCTTAACCTGCGTCTGTCTGGAGTGGGAGAATCATGGTGACTCCTTGACTCAGCTTCTTTTCCCAGAATTCTCCTCTGTCTACTCCGCCTACCTAATTTTCTGTCCTATGAGGGCCGAGGCAGTTTCTTTATTATTAACCAATGAAAGCAACAGATAAGATACAAGGCCCACCTCCATCACTTCTAAGTCTCTTGAAGACCCTTTTGCATTCCTGACCCACTTCTCTGGTTGCGTGGGAATAGGACCTACAATTTCATTGTAGTAAATGTCTGTATCACTTACCAAGTATTTCCACATCTCTTCCTTCTAGGCAAATGTCAGTCTTTAAATTAAGCATTGGCCCTGGGGCTTATTTTGACCACTGTCAGATGAGAGTAGCTTTCCCCCTACCAATGGAATCTCTTGTAGCTCAACATGGCCTCAGGCTTACTAAGTGGCAGAGAATGGCCTTGAGCTTCTGATCTTCCTGCCTCTACCTTTTAAGGGCTTAGATTACAAATATGGGCTACCCCATATGACTTACATGGTGCTGAGCACTGAACACAGGGATTCATGGGTGCTAGGCAAGACTGAGCAACATCCCAGCTCCATGTGAGCAGCTTTAAATACAGATATAGGCTTGGTCCATAGAGTCGGGGTGTGAGGAATTGGCCTGTTCAAACGGTGAGGACTGGGAAGCGGATCAGGTAGGCTGGAACAAGAGTCTTATACAACTGTTACAGGTCTACCCCTAGCAATCTCATTTCTCCAGCCAGACCCCACCTCTTAAAAGTTCCTTAGCTTTCAAAGGAGAGCCACATTTAGGGACTGAGTTTAAAATAGAAATTTGTGGGAGATGTTTTAGAGTTATACATACCTGTCTTTATTTTCCCTCTGGCTGTTTTTTTCTTCCTGAAACTTGACCTCTGTTGGCATGTTCCCATCCTTCAGAATTGTATGTAATATAAGGAGATCTCCACCCCTCAGGTATGTATGCCATACACTAAGATCTCAGTAGCATCTAGGATTTGGGACTTACTCCCCTCCTCTTCATGTTCAAGTTGCCTCTCTACCTCTCTGGAGCTTTGGATAGGTAGGACTGCCCACTTTAGTCCAGCAGAAGCAATCTGCAGCCTCACTTCTGCCCAGCCAGGAACTGCAAATTCCAGAGCACGGGCAATCAGAGGTTAATTCATTTCCCATTCCTTGTCTCTATTGTGACCTTGGGGACAGGACTCAGAACATCAGGGCAAGTTCATC
The DNA here is from genome assembly GCF_014885135.2 of Alexandromys fortis. Lineage (NCBI taxonomy): Eukaryota > Metazoa > Chordata > Mammalia > Rodentia > Cricetidae > Alexandromys > Alexandromys fortis. Next base: position 10,125,129 of record NW_026067891.1, on the reverse strand, counting down.
TTCCTTCAGATCATTGTATTTTGTCAGTGGGTTCCATCTCTCACTTTAAGAAAACAACATCCACAATAGATCGGCATGACTTCCCAACAAATTGCCGTTGCGTAAGTGCTTTCTGCTTTGCATGGCTCGAATATTCCGAGGGAATTAATGATATTGTTGAGTGGCTACTATGAAGATTTATGTGCAGAGCTGAGAAGGGTTGCTTTCTTTTTTTTTCTATTTTTTTCTCCCCTTAAAGTAATAATAAAGATTACAAAAGAGAAATAAGCAAGGGAAGTTAATTTGAAATGAATCTTTAATCGGGTTTCATCTGTTCGAAGCAAACGTCTCCTTTGTTTGAGCACGGCCGCAGAGGCGGAGCCTGGAGACACTATTCTGTAAATGTACCCTCAAAGTCAAAGCCATTCTGACAGAAATCAAACGAGAAATAATTTCTCCCTGAAGGAATTCTGTTTCTGCTTAATGACGGCTCGAGTGTTCCTGTTCAAATGGCATAATGGGGCTTTTTAATTACGGCTCACACTGTCCAGTGGAACGGCAAGACTTTTACTTATTTATTTTTTCCCTGAGCTCATTTGTTGAGTGTGTGTTGCCAAATACAGAGTTTACCCCAAGGTGAAAAAGCGAATTAACTTCTAAAGGTAGGTGTGTGTCCGAACTTCCCTTTCATGGGAGAGGAGAAAGGGCCTGGCTCAGCTAATGGGGCACAATAGAATCAGGCTACAGGTGGAGATTGATTTTCCAAGACCACTGGAGAAGCATGGTTGGAGCCACCAGGTGGATCACACAGTGGGATGCCTGTGCTAGCTTCTTCAGTGTCGTGTGATAGATAAAATACCCAGACAAAAGCAACTTAAAGGAGAAAGGGCTTATTTGGGTTTATAGCTCGGTTGGGGGGATACAGGCTGGGACACTGAGCAAATGTTTAAACATCATCCTATAGGGGGACATTTTATATGCAAGCCACAACAAGGCCTACAATCAAAACTGAAAATCGCGTCTGAACCTTGCATTTTAGGATTTGTGCTCTGGCTCTGTGGAGTATCAGCGTCCTTCCTTTAACCTTGAACATTCATGTCTCTTTTGTCTTAGAGACTTGGGTCATAACAGAGATCTGTAGTAGCTGTAGTGATGTGGATGTACTTTGGAATCTAGTCCCATTTCTTACTGGTTCTAGGATTTGCTCAAATCTTAGAGCATGTGTAGTAAAGGGAAGAGACGTGGATGGAGAGAACTGGAGGCATACACTGTTCTCATACTATGGTAGAAGCAAGCAGCAAACACCCAGAGATTTGAGTGAAGGTGTGCAAACCTAGCCCTGTTTTTCACTCTTTGATAGATGACATTATCTTAGGGCATCTTTTTAAAAACATTTATTTTATTATTATTTTTTTACAAGACAGTTTCACAGGTAGCCCCAGCTGTCATGGAACTGACTTTGTAAACCAGGTTGGCCTTAAACTCAGAGATCCACCTGCCCCTGCCTCCCAAATGCTGAATTAAAAGAGTGTAGCACCACTGCCTGGTGTCTCTTGGATTTTTATTATTTTATTTATTGTATGTTTATATATGTGGTGGCCATTCCTGTATGTATATGTGTGTTTACATGAATGTGGGTGCTCCTGTGTGTGTGTGTGCGTGCCCGCATGCACACGCATATCTATGTGTGTGAATGTGGAAGTCAGAGGTTGACATCCAATGTCTTTCTTGCTCACTCTTCACCTTATGAATTGAGGCAGGTTCACTTGAACCCAGAACTTGCTGATTCAGGGATCCCATCATCTCTGCGTCTCTTGTGTTCGGATTACGGGCGGGTCACCATTCCCACTCTAATCCTCACTATTGTATGACAAATCATTTACCTGCTGAGCTATTGACCCAGCCCAGAGCATCTTGACTTTGAACGATCAGCATCTTTATAATGGTATTTCCTTGTTTCTTTGCTGCTCAACTAACAGAATTATAACCATCTTGTTAACTAACAGGTCTCCAGACCTGGGTATAATAATTTTCTAGCAAGGCTTTATTAGGTCAAAATGTGGGGATATCTAGTTTTTCTGATTTGCTATAGAAAATGTAGCATTCAGAACATGTCTAGGTCACTTGAGTGTTTAAGAAACAAGAACTCGAAGGAAAATGGGGGGTGGGCAACTGCCTGTTTGCTCTGCTGCCAAGGCTGCTTCCGTCTCCCCACTGTGCAGTTCTGGGAGGATGTGGGTCATCACTGGGAAGGGTGGGAAAGGATGCGGAATTAGTGCAGGAAATGACTGTAATTTTGGAGTTTTCAAAAGCTTTATGAAAATCTCCCCTCTGCACCTAGCTTGTCTTAGAATATTATCTGTCTCAGTACACTCCTGAGTTGGCCGGGAGTTTCAGGTCATCACTGGCCATCTTCATCTTGGTTTCACATGACCCACTCACAGCCTCAACAGGATTAGGACAACAGATATTTCCGGCTACACAGAATGTTTTCAGAGAAGCAATAAATTTATGTACATAAATTTGGACACAGGTATTGTATCGACACAGTGTATTCTAGATGTGCTCATTCCCTCCTTGGCCACTTAAAGGTCTAGTCTTGATTTTTGTTCTGTACAATTGATGTTTAATTAAATACATGTTGAATGAAAGAAAAATCTATTGCAAGAAAATACAAACCTGTGCAGCAAACAGGCATCCAATAGACAGTTATTGAACAATGACTTTCTATCACTTTGGATGACTTGATTCACATCCGTGAACTTTGTTTATGTGATCTCATTCTCACATCCTATGAATTAATAATAAGTTAATTAGAGTTCATAATTTTCCATTTTATGACTTAGTCACTGTGATGGTTCATCTCAGTTGTCAACTTGATGAGATCTGGAATCACCTGGGAGAGGGGCCACTGGGCATGCCTGTGGGGTATCTTGATTATGCTAATTGAGATAATTGAGATGGGGAGATTGCTTTCACTGTGGGCAGCCCCTTCACTGGGTTTGGACCTTGGACTATATAGAAACAAGACTGGGAGCTGAGCACAAGCACTCCTGGCGTCTTGACTATGAACGCAGCAGTCTCGTACTCTTGCCACTGTGAGCTCCCTGTCTAAAGGACTCTGAGCTGCTATGACTTCCTTCCCACAATGGGCTCTGTAGCATGACTCTCTGAGCGGAAATAAACCCCTTCTCCTTTAAGTTGCTCTTATCAGGGTATTTTATGACAGCAGGCAGGAAAGTATAAGACAGACACATTGATCAGTAAATATTTTCTGGAACAGGGGAAAATATGTTGAGGAAGGAGGACGCGATCTTAGTTATTTTGCTACTGTGACTGTGATCTCCAAGGAGAAGGGATTTGCTTGGACCATGCTGATCATGCATTGCCTGAAATGTCAATAAGATGGTTGCCGCTGTGGAGACCTAAAATCCCATTGTCTTGAGTCCATTACACACTTGGGGTCCTGGCCTTTTGATGTTCTTACCTTTCATCTCGAAGGCAGCGACTCCTGGCACTAGGAGCTAGTTCAGACAGCTGGAGTGTCAGATGTTTGTATCTGCGATCTGGATCGAAGCAGTTTCTCCAAACTCTTCAAAGCGACACAGAGACGGTCTCAAATCACTTCTCCCATTTGATTTCGGGAGTGCATTTTAGAGTCATTAAACTTCACCCTCTGACTTACATAGTACGAATGATATTACCCGTGAGCATCGCAAATATTCCTGCACTCCTGTCTTTTCCTATCTACGTAAACCAAAGGAAACAGCAAATCGTTTGTTCTCTTATCTGTGTGGCGGGAGACAACACATTGGTATACGGCTGGCACTGCTTGATGCTGGTCTGCATATCTGGAACTGGAGACCCCTCAACTCATCTATTGAATAGTTCCCCCTAGTTCGCTTCTCCCAAAGTCATTGCCCTTACCCTAATGTATCTGGGCCCCTCTGCAGTACAGGTGCACAAGAATCCCAGGCATTGGCCTGCCTACTGCTCTCCTTCTCTTCTTGTGATGTGGCCTGTGTCACTCGATTTCTATTACTGAGTTCTAATTCCATCATGTGTAAAACGGAGATCAGGATCCTTGTCTTTTCCACACCACTGGGTTTCTGGGAGAATTATATAAGCTAGTGGAAGCCAATTAAAAATTTTACAGTTCTATAACTATATGAGAGATTATTGGGTATAGTTAAATACAATTGGTGCTACTCAGTTAATGAAGTTATCTCCTCAAAGCACCACAGCCTCCCTTCACACTACTCAAAATGACAAAGTTAGAGCTGCCTGATGATTTAATCCCTCGTCTTCCCCCAGCCGTGTTGAGCTTCTCTGCGGACCGGATCTGTGAATGCTTTGGCTGCACTCTTGGTGATGCGATCATCGGAGGTGCCTGGGCTCTGGTGGCTCCAGCAGGCCAGCTCCCTGCACTTAGACTCTGAATGTTCATCAGGGTGGGGTACACAGAGCCTCCTGATTAACTGGGTGGGCAGCTGTCAAAGAGAAGCTCCAAGGTTTCATTCTGACCAGCTTGAAGTTCTGGGAACTGAGATGGGGAGATGGTTACAAGAATGGCCAATGAGTGTATCTAAGAGTGTTCCAGGTTTTTAGACATCAGGGAAACACAAATTAAAACTGCTTTGAGATCTGATCTCACCCTGGTCAAAATGGCTGTCACCGAGAAATAGGTAATAAATGCTGATGAGGATGTGGGAAAATTCTTATTCAGTGTTGGCAGGGATGTGAACTGCTGCAGTCACTATGGAAATCACACTGGAAGCTTCTCAGAAACCTAAAAATAGAGCTGTCATGTGACCCGGGTACCGCACTCCTGGTTGTAGCGCAGAGGACTCTGATCCTACCACAGAGATACGTGTACGTGAGTGCTATCGTCACTGTATTCACAACTGCTAGGGAACGGAATCAGCCTAAATGGACATCAATAGACGAATCATTAATGAAAATGGGGTATGTGCTCAGAGTGGAATTTTATTTATGTTTTTATTTTTGAGATATAAATACATCATTTGCCCCTTTCCTTTCCTCCCTCAAATCCTGCCATATACCCCTCTTTTTTCTCTTTCAGATTCATGGCTAATTATTGTTATATGCACATAGGTATACATACATACATACATGTATATTCCTGAATATAACCTGTTCATAGTGTTACTTGTATGTGTATTTTCAGGACTGACCACTTAGTATTGGAAAAACAATTGGGTGTACCCTTTCCTGGGGAAGACTCTTTCTTCCACACCCATCATTCCTTAGTTGCCTGTATTTGAGTTATTATGAGCTTTCCCCGGTCCAATTTAGCATGTCTACTGGTGTCAGCCTTGTTTCAGGTCGTGTTTAGACAACTATGTTGGTGAGACTTCATTCGTGTAGCTTCTGATATTTCTAGGAGGCACAATCTCTCACAACAAACTCCCTGTTCCTCTGACTCTTAACATCTCTTCTTCTCAAATGATCCTTGATCTTTACACACAGGAGTTGTTTTGTAGACATATCCATTGGGTCCAGGCCCCACAACTCTGATATCATCCCTTGTGCTTTTCCTGCGATGGTCTGCTTCTATTGCAAAGAGAAGTTTCCTTGATGAGGGGTGAGAACTAGCCTTATCTACTGACGTAATGATAAATATTTAGAATGTAGTTAGATATTATGCTGGTTTAGTAAAATGGCAGCTGTAGCTTTTCCTGTAACATCCATGACTTCCCTAGCCCAGGGTGGTTGGCTAGGCTTCCAGTACCAGGCATGATTTTTCTTTTGTTGTGCGGCTCTTAAGTCTAATCAGAGAGCTCTTGGTTACTGCCAAGGTTACTGCGCCCATGGGGTTATTGTTTCGTGTTGGCCATTCTTGTGGTTCATAGGTGTCCTATAGCTGGGTAGGATTGTTGGTTGCTTTCCTCCTTTGAAAGCTTCTATGGCCACTTTTAGCATCATGAAAGGTAGTCCTCAGGGAGGAGGCTTTTGGGCTATACCCAGCTTGGGGTCTTTGGGCCCTGCATTTGAAGTGCATGGTGTCTTCAACAACAGGAAATTACCTTTCACCGTTAGGAGAAAAACAACATCAACAGCAGTGTAATGTCTCAGGAGTTTTCTTTATAAGAGTGACTGTGGTCATGGTGTCTCTTCAGAGCAATAGAACCCTAACTAAGACTGAAGTTGGTACCAGGCACTGGGCTATTGCTGTGACAGGCCAGTTCATGCGTTTGTTTGAAAGAATCTGGACCTTGCTATTGTATATTAGAAAAGCTGGTTTAAGTGCTGCTTAATGGGCCATCCTAGTAGAAACATGAAAAACAGTGATGCTGAGTGTGATTTGAACTGTGGGTGTCTTGATCAAGAGGTTACAGATGAGAAGAATGTTAGTATGTGGCCAGAGACCAGTTTTGGGATATTTTGATGAAGAATATGGCTGCTTTTTGTCCTTATTCTAAGAGTCTGCCCGAGGCTAAGTGAAGAGTTTTGGATTAATTCTGTTGGCAGAGGAAACTTCCAAACAGCCTAGCATAGTCTCTGTCATGTGGTTATTAGTGTTAACTCTAATGAAGATTTATAATGAAAAGGAGCAAGCTGAGTAAATAAAAATGCAAAATATATGGATTGAGAAAAGGACTACCAGGAAGTGGAAGAGAACTAAATCGTGTGTTGAAGGAGATAAATAGATTAAGAAATGAATAAAAAGAGCGGTGACCTCAGGCAAGATTGCACCCAGCTAAATCTCCAACTTGTGAAAAGAAGTTAAAGAACAGTTTAGATTCAGGCATGGTGGCACACGCCTTTAATCCCAGCACTTGAAAGGCAGAGGCTGGTGGATCTCTGAGTTTGAGGCCAGCCTGGTCTAAAGGCCAAGTTCCAGAACAGCTAAGCTTAGGCAGTGAAGGAAACCATTGAAAACAGAAAGCTGGTGAAGACATAATTGAATGAGGAGGTCATGTTCCTGCCCTAGCAAGCCGCAGAACTTGGCAGCTTGGCCATGCAATTCTGGCTTTAGAGTCAAGGATAGAAGACCAGAGCTATGGAATTTGCCTCGTTGACTAATGAAAGCCACTGAGGCCAGGCATGTGTCAGGGGTGTCCCTGAACAGAGGCCTAGAGAGGCCATTGCGTGAAACTGGAAAGGTGAAATCTGGCTTGCCTTGGAGACCCCAAAATGTTGGAGATGCCACTGTTGTTTACCTATTGAGTAAAGCTACTAACAGGGGTGGAACCAGCCCAAGAGAAAGAAGTGTGTTGCAATCAACAAGCTGAAAGGAGTTGGAGGTCAGAATTATATCTTGACAGCAGACATGGAGATGCAGAGTTGGAGTTTGCACAGCGGGTTTCAGTCTTGCTTTGGTCCAGTGTTTCCTCCCTGTGCTCCCTTCCCTACATTTTGGAATGGTAATGTACATCCTTTGTATATGTTGGAAGTATGTGATCTGTTTCTTGATTTTGATTTTACAGGGGATCACAGTGAAGAGATTGCATGAATCTCAGAAGAGACTTTGAACTTTAAAACGTTGTTGAGACTGTGATAGACTATGGGACTTTTGAAGATGGACTAAACTCATTTTGCATTATGATAGGGTTACAAGCTTATGGGTGTCAGGGAGTGGAATGTGGTAGTTTGAATGTAATTGGCCACCAGAAACTCAAAAGGAGTGGCACTATTAGGAGCTGTGGCCTTGTTGGAGGATGTGAGTCACTGTGGAAGTCTGCTTTGAGGTCTCATTTGCTCAAGCCTTTCCTAGTGAGATAAATTACTTCCTGTTGTTTGTGGAATCAAGATCTGGCAGCTCCTACTCCATCCAGCACCATGTCTGCCTACATGCTGCCATGTTCTTCTCCACCATGATCATCATGGACAAAACTCTGAATTGTAAGCAACCTCCTCAATCAATTTTTTTTTAAGTTGCTGTGGTCATGGTGTTTCTTCACAGCAATAGAAACCCTTACTAAGGCAGGCTGGCTTACACTTTCACACTGTATTCACTAACTGAAGAAAGCCAGGACAGGAGCTCAAGCCGGGCAAGAATCTAGAGTCAGAAGCAGATGCAGAGACCATGGAGGAGTGTTGCTTATTGGCTTGCTCCCCAGGGCTTGCTCCATCTGTTTACTTACAGAACCCAGGACCACCAGCCCAGGAATAGCCCCACCCACAATGGTCTGGGCCTTCCCCAATGAATCACTAATTAAGAAAATGCCTATAGCCAGATTTTATGGAGACATTTTTTCTCAGTTGAAGCTTCTTCCTTTTAGATAACTCTAATCTGTGTCAAATTGATCTCAACTGTCCAGCACAGTATTTTAGATAGACAGTGAACAGTATGACCACTTATAACTTTTCAGACATCCTTACTGTTGTTCTACCCTTCCTCCTCCTTCTCCTATATTGTCTCCCTCTCTCCCCACTACCTAATTAGAGCATCCTGTTTTCCCCATTTCCCCAGTCAGATCATTTGTGCCCTGCTACTTCCCTCTCTATTGCTAATCCCACCCCTAAACCCAGCAGTGGTCCCTTTTCACTTTCCCGACTTCTGCAGTTATCCCAGGATATCCATTTACACCTGAAGATTTGGAGCTAGGACCCTCAAATGAGAGAGAACATTTGATGTTTGTCTTTCTGGGCCTGAGTTCCCTCACTCGATATGATCTTTTCTAGTTCCATTCATTTACCTGCGAAGTTCATTATTTCAGTTCTTTTTACACAGTGGAATTTTATTCAGCAGCAAAGAAAAAAATGAAATTATGAATTTTACAGGAAAATAGAAGCAACTGGAAAATAACTACATTAAGTGAAATAACCCAGTTTCAAAAAGAAAATTACCACATGCTCTTTCTCATATGTAGATTCTAGCTTCTAATTTTCATGTCTGTGTATTCACGTAGGAGAAAATTTGGAGGGTCAGGAGTCTAGAAAGCAGCCCATGAGGAAAGAGGATGGGAGCACAGTATAATGGAAATGGGACTACTGGGGGAGGAGACAAGGAGAAGGGGCAGGGAGATGAAGGAGTATGGGGGAGATCAATTCAAACTATGAGAATGCCACAAGGAAACGTGTTTCTTCGAATGTTCTTTAAAAGCTAAATTAGCCGGGCAGTGGCGCACGCCTTTAATCTCAGCACTCGGGAGGCAGAGGCAGGTGGGTCTCAGTGAGTTTGAGGCCAGCCTAGTCTACAAAACAAGTTACAGGACAGCCAGAACTGTTATACAGAGAAACTCTGTCTCTAAACCAAACCAAATCATACATACATACAAATAAACAAACAAACCAAACAACCTAACATTAAAGCCAAGGGTGTTGACACACACCTTTAATCCCAGCACTTGGGAGGCAGAGGCAGGCAGATCTCTGAGGAAAGCCTACAAAATGAGTTCCAGGACAGCCAGGGCTGCACAGAGGAACCCCGACTCCCCCAAACAAACAACAAAATCAAATCAAATGAACAAAAATAAAAACAAACAAACAACAACAACAACAACCACAAAACAACTAAAATTTAAAAGGATAAAGTCCTGAAGGGAAGGTTTATATTGGGAATGTGATGAGGGTAAAGGGGGTAAAAATTGCCCAATCTTACAGTTTGAATGCTCACCTTACTAGACCTGGATGGAGGTGCGTGGTCCTTGGACTTCCCACAGGGCAGGGAACCCTGATTGCTCTTTGGGCTGATGAGGGAGGGGGACTTGACTGGGGGACGGGGAGGGAAATGGGAGGCGGCGGTGGGGAAGAGACAGAAATCTTTAATAAATAAATAAAAATAATTGCCCTATCTTAGTTTAGATGTGTACGAAACTGGCAAAGAATATAACAAAGATTGAGAGTAAAATAGACTTGAAGAGGCCAAAGGCCCCTAGAAACTGACCCTTTCTCAATAAATGGGTCACCCAGCCCATGTCTAAATGTCACCAGTAAGCAGTAGCCCAGCACAAAGGAAAAGGTCCTTTTGTTGTTAGCTCTAAGTGGTGTGACATTGACCTCTGTTGCCATGTAACTCTCCCCGAGTAGGAGCTGCCTCTTGCATCAGCACATTTGAAGTCATCGCAGTCTGGGAATCAGTCATTCATATTTTAGTGTGAAATTATCCCTCTAGGTCATTTGCACCTAGGATATAAGTTGGCATGGCACACATATTGATCCAGAAACAGCTGGAATAATATAAGGTGTCAACTGGCCTTGAGAAATGAGAAGACAGAAGAATGTGTGTACGTGGCCTCCTGGGTAGAGCAGTTGGGCAGATCAAAAACCTGGGAGTCAAATATGGTGAGAGTATAAGACCATTAGAGTGGGAGTTTTGTTTTTGTTGCTCAATGCAATATCCTTTATGCCTTAGATGAGGTCATCTATGCTGTTAATGATCAGTTAGTACTCAGTGAATGACTATGGGTAAATGAATAGATTTTGCAATGTCCTCCCAGGTCACAAGGTCTCTTCCTCAGGGCAGAGAGCCCCCTCTTCCAGGCCTATCAGTCCCTCTTCTTCAAGGTTCCTTTGTTCCTCTTGACTTAGCTCTATTTACTTGAGGTGCGATGTTAAAAACTCTGTGACTCTTTGCCATTAAGCATGACTTTTGAGGGGTCATGCACACTTCTTGATTTTCTTTTCAGTGATTCTTTAGGGCTGTGCACAGTGTCTGGAGTGTAGACAACTCTCAAAATAGTCCAAGCTGAGTGAATGTTTGGCGTGGGCATCAAGGTGCGGTTTCTATCTACTGCTACAGTCACGTTCTAGATGCAGCAAGCACATTTTCCACAAGGAAGCAGGGCTCATTTTGTTCAGTCAAGGAAGCCAGTTCTCAGCATCCAGCTTTCATTTTCCTCCCTGGGATACTGTTTATGAGTATTTGTTGAAGCTTTAAAAATTAGAGTTGGTTATGTGTGCTTTTGACGGTTTCTGTTACTAGATTGCCTGATGTCTGGTATGACTTCGGGTTACTTTTCCCTTCCCTGGGTCTCAGCTTTTTCAACAATATAACTGAGTTGGAAGGCATACTCTAGTGGGCACCTTCTGGTCTCAGAAGTCACCTCCATTGACTCCCTGTGTGTGTTTGTGTGTTGTGCACGTGTGGACAGGTGTACTCATATGTGCTTGTACATGTGGAGACCAAAAGTCCACTCTGGGTCTCTGTCTACTACTCTCTGCTTCATCTGTCTGCAGAGGGATCTGTTTACTGGACTTCCAAACCTCCAGGATCTTCTGCCTTCCTTCAGGGCTTGAGTTAGAGGCATTCCCCACAAAAACCATTTACATGGGAACTGGGGATTTGAACTGACAGCCCTGTTTTTGTACAGCAAATACTTTAGCCATCTCTCCAGATCCCACATAAATTTACCTTTACAGGTGAATTCACACAGTGATCCGCAAGCAAATCTAAAGTTACACGAACTTCCCTTGGCTTCTAGAAGGCACAGATAAGAAGACACCAAGAGTCTGACTTTTTGGGAAACAGCAGCAGTAGAACTAAGAGATGAAACAAACAAACCCCGCTGTGCTATGGACAATAAGAACAGATGACACAGAGCTGAATGGCGCTGTGTGACAGACCCTGCATCTGCTGTAATCAGCTGGGATGAAGCAGCTGTGGGCTGGTCTCGGGAGAAGAAGGCAGACTCCAGTACCTGTCTCTACTGTAATCAGTTGGGGGGGATGCTTTGGGCTCATTTTTGGGCAGGCAGTTGGAGAATATGGCAGAACCTAAGATTGGATTCCTGTCGATTGCAGGAGCCAGAGAAGGGGCCACTCTCTGGCTAGGTGGCTGATGTAGCTTCACTCATTTCTGATAAGAGTCTCCAGGACAAATGGCCAACAAACCACATGGAAAAGTGTTCAACGTCATTAGCCACCAGAGAAGCACACATCGAAACCACATTGAGATTCCATAATATCCCAGACAGAATTGTGGTCATCAAGAAAATAAATAACAACAGATGTTGGTGGAGATGTGAATGAAAGGCAACTTGTATACTCCAAAAGGCTTTCCAGGTACAAGCAGGATGGATGGTTGCATCTTAGCCACACCTGTACTGCTACTGACACCTGGTGCCTGTCAATATGCTAATATCATACATACAAGGTATGGGGAACGGGGCCTGGTGCTATCCTCACTTGTCTCTTAGCTGATATCTATCTCTTAGTGTTGCTTTCTCTCTTCCCTGGGGGTTCAGAGAGGTCCACAAGCCCTCAGACATGCCAAGTTACTTCTAGCATTCGGGTTTTTCCTGTGCCCTCACAGTTTCCTGGTGTGAACTCATAGAGTTAGCCTCTGTAGCTTGAGCTCACCTGGAGATAATTTGTTGTTTCTCCGAGACAGGATCACATACAGGCCAAGCTGGCCTCCACCTCACTATGTAGACCAAGATAGCCTCAAAGGTGCCATCCTCCTGCCTTTTTATCTTACGAGAGTCCCGCCACCATTCCCAGTGGGTTTTCTATTACCTTCCAGGCTGTTCCACACAGGACTCATCAACTCGACCCAGGACGCTTTCGGAAATGTTTCTCTGGTTTGGTTTCCTCTCTGAGCTTGGGTTGGCCAAGGAGAGAAGAGAAACTCCCCATCTAACTGCCTTGCAAATATTATTAGAGGCGAGAATGGAGAGCAAAGGCTGCTGGCTGGGAGCAGCACCGCGGCCATCGATTGGGTAACAGGAAGCCCTCAGGTGTGAGTCCTCATTAAGGCGGAGGGGCATGAATCATTTTCTAATGACATCGCTTCGATCCCAGCAGCTCAGCATGCAGCTTGCCTCCACGGTTGGGCTGCGAGTCAGGAGAGCCGGTGGGGTCTGCAGCCAGGCTGCCTGCCATATGTTGTTCCTTACAATTAGCAGGTGCTGGAGGTGCAGGGTAGACAGCCAGCGGCCAAGGCAGCTGCTTCTGCCTAAGATGCTCTCACAGGCCACTCCTGGAACTTAAGAAGGGAAAGAAGGTGGGGAGAAGTGAAATCTAACCTCAAGGGGCGCTATGATGGGATGGGGAGGGGGAAGGGGCCTTCGCTTCAGATTGTTCCGCACTTACTGACGAACCCTGACAGGTCTATGGCATGTGGAGGTTATTTTAGTACAAGCCTTTTGCTGTCTACTGTAACACACTATGGAGTGAACAGTAAAAATGTTAGTTCTTCCAGGAACAATTAGCATTATCAATTATGTTACTTTCACCTTTATTTTTACAGATGTTTCTTTTCATGCAAAACTGGCAAGCACTGAGATCTTAGATGTCCATTTGTTCGCTCTTTGATAAATGCACACACTGCAATCCACATGATTATCATAGTCTAGGACATTGCCATTGCTCAAAAGCCTTCTCTAGTTCCCTTTCTTAATAGGTCCCAGCCACCCTCTCCAGGCAAAAGAGCCAGGTCTTTATGTTTCTACTGTGGGACAGACATTGTATTGGAGGATTTTGTATGAACGAAGTGATACAGTGTGTCATATTTTGTCCCTTGCTTTTTCACTCAGCGTAACAAATTTGAGATTCATTCATGGAATGTACATCATAGGCTCTCCCCCCCCCCTTTTTTTTAAAATTACCAAAAAGCCTTTGTTGCTTGGACACACCATAGTCTGCTTATCTGTTCTAGTTATAGATACCTGGGTTGCTGAACTGAGGCTCAGAGGAGAAGGGAACAAGGTGGCAGCTTTCTGTCATCTGAGTTGCATTCAGTCAGCTGTAACTATGTCACTGCAGTTTGATTGTGTTTGACTCTTCTTCCAGATCTCTTTTGCTCTCTCCCTCTTCCCTGTACCAGGCATTGAGATCCCCCACACAAGACACCTTGTTGCTGGAGGCTGTGGTTGGTGGAAGAGATAAGCAACCCACCCACGCTGATGTCACATGCATAATTACAGGGGCTGTAAGAAACCATGGTTAGTAGGGCAGTGGTGGCATTTGCCTTTCATCCCAGTCCTTGGGAGGCAGGGGCAGCAGATCTATGTATGATCCAGGCCAGCCTAGTCTATAGAATGAGTTCCAGATAGGCAGGGCCACACAGAGAAACCCTGTCTTGAAAAACAAAAACATCAACCAACCAAACAAACAAAAACAAAAGAACAACAATGAAAAGGAAGAAGCCCTGGCAACTGGTGTCAAAGGGGATCAGGGAGGGTCTTTCCAGGGACATTAAGCTCAGAGAAAATGCCATTCCTGTCAGTCATCAGGGTTAAGAGGGTATAGACTATGCAAGCAGAAAGAACAGCCTCTGAGGCTGGAGAGAGCATGGTGCATTAAGAACCCTCTGGTACAACAGCTCTCAACCTATAGGTGCCAACCTCCATAGAAGTCACATATCAGATATTCTACATAGCAGATATTTATATTAAGATTCATAACAGTAGAAAAATTAGTTATGAAGTAGCAATGAATGATTTTATGTTTGGAAGGGTCACCATATCATGAGGAACTGTGTTAAAAAGTTGCAACATTAGGCATGGTGAGAACCACCGAACATGGCATGTAGTAGGAGCCAGATACATGCAGTAAGAATTCAACAAGGGCTTTTCTTCTTTCCTTCTGGGAAAAATGGGGCGACTGGATGTTATTTTGAAAAGCGGTTACCAATAAAATGTTTCCTCACTCAGTTTATACTAATTAAAAGTCTGATAAAAAGTCTAGTAGGTGCCATAGATGGCTACTAACTTAGGGCTGAGCAACATGTCGAATATTTTTACGTTTATCACAAGCCCCACAACTTTCCCCTGAAGAGGATCATGATACCCATTTTGCACATTAGGAAACTGAGACTCCCAATGTGAACTGGTACGTTTAGGACAGTACACCCTGGTAGTGACATCATCAGGGTCCAAGCTTATGTGCCTTCAAGGATCATGTTCTTTTCCACTTGTCTCTGACTGCCTGCTTCTCGGCTAGAAGAAGGAGAAGTTCCTAGAAGCAAGGAACTGGGAAGATGTAATGGCTCTAGTCTGTTAGTGTCCCCAAGTTAAATTCAGTTCAAATTGCTTCCTAATGAAAGTTGCCCAGCTACACTCTGGGTGAGATCCGTTATGGAATAACTGACAGGCAGAGATTGCCAATACAGAGTCATTAATGTGGAGTAATCATGAGTGATAAGAGACGAAGATCTGAAGTGAACTATTAAATGACAATATCATTTTCTTGTCTTCTTCCCTTATGCACACTGACAGGAAGAGAGCTGACACGATAATTTTATAAAACTCTCTGACACTTCCTGTTAACTCCCCTCCATTAGCTTAGTGTGATAATTGGCGAGAACAGACACATCAGAAGAGGAGACATTCTCCTGAAAGATGGAAAGCGGCTTCACGATGGGGCGTAGGACCCTCTGTCTACCCTCCTGGGGAGATGCTCAGCAGATAAAGCTCTTGTTTTGTAAGCGTGAGGACTTGGGTTTGGGTCCCCAGAAGCCAGAGAAAGCTGGGCATGACAGCATGCATCTGTAGCCTCAGTGCTCTTAAGGTGGGTTGGCGGCTTAGACAGGAGAATACCCAGAACTCAGGTCGGCTAGTGTACTGTACGGCAGCAAATGACTGTGCCTCAAACAAGGCAGAAGCCAAAGACTCACCCTAGGTTGTTCCCTGACCTCTGCACTGTGGTATCAGTGGACCTACACACACACACACACACACGCACACACACACACACACACAGGCACACACATACACACACATACACACACACATACACACACCTTAATGGTATGTGAAAGATTAAGCATTTCCTTTGTCAAATCTAGTAATATAAATTCCATCCCCAAGATCCTTAAAAGCACAGAAGGAAAGTAGACTTTTGGCCTCTGGTCTTTTGTGTTCTCCTTTCTGTTGCCATTACTCCTCATCACTATACTTCTCTGCTTCACCCATCCTTCAAGGCCCAGTGAATTTTCACACAGCTTCTACATATATTTAGTTTCCCTGACTTTAACTTGAAGTCCAGAGTTTGCTTAGGACTATGTGTAGCTTGGGAGCAGAGATCTATAATTTCTCTTTAACTGAGAAATTTAATATCTTAGACTTGTAATTATTTCTTGTATTGAGAAACATGAGACCAGGGGCCTAAATGAATGAAGCCGAACATTCATTGGAATTATCTAAAACTTGATTAAATGATCTTGCCTTAGGTCTCGGCGGTATAAGTGAAAACAGTGTTATGGGATGAATTGTCTTTCCAAATTTCTCTATTGATATCCTAATACCCAGAGCTTCAGAATGGAACCATAGTGGGGCCAAGAGTCCTTAAAGAGGTGGCTTAAAATGAGATCTTTGGTGCTCTCTAATTCAGAACGGTGACTACCCTCAAAAGAAGTAAGAGAAGGAGAGAGAAGACGTGAACACAGAGGGAAGACACTGGAAGGAGAAGTCTGTTTAAAAGTCTAGGAGAGAGGCACAAAGCAGTTTCCTCAGTAGGAACTAACCTTGTCAACTCCTTGACCTTGGAGAGGTCTCTCAAATGGTAAGGAAATAAGTGTGTCTTGTGGTCTTTGTTCCAGCATCTCTAGCAAACTAAACAGCAATAGGCTAGGCAATTCAAATATCAACTGACCATAGCTATCTAGGTCTGGAGACACGGCTCAGTTGGTAAAAAGACTGTTTTTAATCAAGTGACTTGATATTTGAAGGTATTGAACCTTATCTGGGAACACCATGACTGAATCTGTGCTAAACTTTGGTACAAATAGATCAATTACCTTTCTATTATTGCAGTTCTCAGAATAACCCCAGGAACACTGGCGACTCCTATCTGAGTGAGTGGATAGCTCCTCCACCCATGCATTCTCTTATTTGACCACTCAGTCGCTGAAGTTAGAATTTAGAAAAGTACTACAGTATAGTGAAAGCAAGTCTCTGGATTAAAATTACATCTGCCATAAGCTCTGGGAATTTTAGCCTCTCTGAGCCTTGTTTGGATTGGACTGAATGGAGGGACTGTACCCATTCCTATTGTCTGTGCCAGAGTGACACACAGCAGGAATTTTGATGCAGTGTGACATAGGCCAATAGACTCACCGAACTGAGGAAAGTTTATTAACTTAACAGTCAATTTGCTGGACTAGATAGGTTCTTCAAAAAGATGGAAATGTCTACAAACTTCCACGTTAAGCACCACTGGAACATCTTACCTCTTTTCCTTCCTCCCCATCTCTTTCTTCTTTTGTCTCCTCTTCTTGTTTTCTTCCCTTCCCTTCCTTCCCTCCTTCCCCTCTCTTTTCTCTTCTAGCCTTTTTTCTCACCATAACAATTTATTTCCTGTTGAGGGTAGAACTATACACTCCCCAAACAGATGCTTAATTTAATATTGTTATGTGTCCCCTTCATTTGGAAATACGGTCTCTGTGGATATAATTTAGATGTAAGCTGAGGTCATACTGGAAGAAGGTGGGCCCAGAATCCAGTTTAATTGGTGTCATTAAAGTTGTAGTGATACAGAAATGGGTAGATATGCAGGGGAGAATAACTTATGAAGACAAACACACAAAGGGCCAGGAACTACATGATCATGGAGACAGAGACTGGTGGGGGAGTCTCCAAGCCTGGGAGCACTAGCTACAATGTGAGGCTAGGAGACTGGCTTCATGGCTGATTTCAGATTTCCGGCCTCTGGGAGATTTGAGAAAATGTATTGTCTCAATTCACATAGTGTGTTACCTTACTATGGCAGCCCTAGAAAAATAACATTTCTCCGGGGCAGAGTTTTATTAGAGAGGTACCTGTTGCCGGCAGTGGAGTCTTGGTTTGCCTGCTGTCTTGGTTCTGGGATTCCTCTCTTACCTACCTACTTTACCACCTCATTTTTTCCTAGCACTGAGGATATATTCAGAATATCCAGGGATGGTCCTCCCATTGGGCCAGTGTGCTGGTGTCTTGCTTCAGAGCTAAACAGTGCTGCTAACAAACCAGCTAATGGAGCCTGGAGTGCCGCTCTCTATCCAAGCACTTGGTTTCTGGGTCAGACTGTCTCCCGCCGGAAATCTACTTTCCGGACGGGCAGGATCCATGTTCTTTATGTTTGTTTTCGGTGGAATTGCTTGACCTTGGAGTGGAGGAAATTTACTCCTCAGCGTTCTGTCTCAAATGCTCTTGAAAGTCATCCTTCAGTTCTGAAATACCATCAGGGTGGTGGCTCTGCCTGTCCTGAGCCTGCCTGCCTCCAGCAGCCTCCAAATCATCTGCGGGACAAGGCAAGGTTGTGCCTTCTCTCTTGTCTTATTTATTGGCACATTAAGACCACTAATCACAATTAAAAATAACGATGCCATCAAGATTATTCAAATCAGGGACAACCAATTTCAACTACCATTACCTGGAGATGGAATTATGGATTCTGCTCTGTCTTCAGCGCTTTTAAAGGACTCCTCTTTCCATTATCCCTCCACCCCCCATCAGACTCCTGAATTATACCGGGAATTACCTTAATATGTAAAGTCACTTCTAAATGAACTCTGTCTTGCTACTTTTGCTTTGTCTGTCCTCCAGTCCCAACATCTCCCTTGGTAGCCTTCAGGTGTCAAGATGGGTCATTTTCAGTCCAACACCTGCTGTTGTTCTTGCAAGCATCACCCCCCCCCCCCAACTCAGGGTAGATTGTTCTTGGGGTGAGTCAGTACTTTGCTTGTCTGGGTCCTTTCCATGGCAATAAAGTTCTATGTTTCTGCACATACCAAATACCTGCAATTTTTATTCCTCAAGCACCCATGAGTTTTTCATAATGTTAGAAACAGGAATAAAATTAGTCCTTGTCTTTCTCTTTCTCTGTAGGTCTCTGGGATGGTGGAAGGGAGGGCTTCAGGGCAAACTTTTCTTTGTAAGTCAAATTCTAGCTGAGGTTGGAGTGATGAGAATAAAGAAACCTGGCAGTTGGGTTGAGGCAAGTAGGAAAGAGATGAACCATACAGAGTGGGAAGTTGGTGGGACTGGGTGGCAATGAGAACAGGAGTGTGGTGTAGCACACGGGGAGGGCAGATTATGCAGGGTGTTGCTGAAGAAGGGCTTCCCACACTGTACCTGCAATGCAGAAAACTTGAGAAACCTTTGAAACAGACACAGGGCCATCCTTTCTGCTTAGGAGATGCGCATCTGCCTGTCCTCTTCTTGGGAGAGTGCAGATATGGTAGAGGCTCACTTTGGTTTCTTTCCCTTGTCATTGTCAGCTGCTTACACATTTCACTGATGTGTATCTGTAGTGACCTCTTTTCTCTATCCTTCCTCTCCAGCCCTCACAACAGCGAGAGAGCAGCGGCCACAAGCTGGGGCTGTCGCTATGACCTCCCAGTCTCTCCCCCTTCTCCTCTGTGCCACAGCTAGAACGCTCACATTCCTTTGAGTGGGAGCTAAGCAGTCTGGGGAGACATTCAGCGAGTAAAGTGCTTGCTGGACAACCATGAGGACCCAAGTTTATACTCAGCACCATGTAAAAGCTGGGAATGGTAGCTGTGCCTATAATTCCAGAGCCAGGGAGTCAGAGACAGGAGGGTGCTCATGATTAGCTGAGCTGATGAGCTCCACATTCAGTGAGAGACTGTTTCAAAAACTAAGGTGGAAAGTCACTGAGGAAGTTACCTGATATTAATGTCTGGCCTCTAGATTCACGAGGATATGTGCTTGTGCACACATACATGCATATACAAATGCATTCATGCATGCACATACAGAAAGAGAGAGGAGGGGTTGACTCGGGCATTGAGGGATTTTCTGCCCTTCTTCCACTCTTCCGTAATGACCTGCTAGACCTCACTAGACTCTGAGAACTTGTTTCCTCCCTCAGAAAAAGGACATGGTAAAAACTTACCTTCTGGGACCGCTGTGAGGATTAAAAGAAATAATTCATGTTACAAAGCAGACTCAAAGGGTGTTATGTAGGATAATGACTACTTAAAGCTTATTTCCTTTAATCCAGTTCTAGTTGTTCATGGATTAGATTTTGAGATCTTCAATGACATTGAACGAGGCACATATCTCTGATTTTCTAGGACTTGGCAAGCTATTGGTACTCATTTCATGTCATCTGACCCGGTGGATAAGCTTGCTGTACTTTGAAATGAACAGTGGAGGGAATGAGAAGAATGTTTAAAAGACAATGAAGTGATTATGACCTTGTGGATGTGTCCTTACCACCCTCCTTGTCCCTTTAACTTGGCTGCTTTTGAGTCCAATCATTTCTGGAGCTCATCGCTCTTCTGAAAAGCAAGGTAAGATGAGGCTTTCACTCAGCCCCAAGCTGAGACTGACACCGAATCTTCTTTTAGTCATTAATTCCCCTGCCCACTCCAGTGGCTGATTTATAGATTTTTGGTTTAATATGATCAATATTATCCAATTCTGGAAATTAAAAAATAAATTTATTTTTTAAAAAATGACAAGGGGTAAAAGCGTATCAGGAAAATAAAATAACTCTAGAGAGGTCCGTGAGGCAGGTGAGGTGTCCATATGGTCACCAAGGTCCCCTACATTCACAAGGGCACAATAGGTTGAAAACAAACATTCTAACAAAGTCTTCAGTGGTGGCAATACATGAAGGGCCACTAGGATGCCAGCCCATTTCCTGTGCTGCATCTCTGTCTTCAATCGTGTGGAATAACCCTTTGTATTTGGTAGAACGGGAATCTCATTTTTCTCCCATGAAACATTTCCCTTCCTCCCTCTCTCCCTCCGTTCTGCCCTTCCTCCCTCTCTCCCCCTCTCTCAGAATTACAGAATGAGATCACTGACCCCTATGGTAAAATGGAAGCTCTTCGGCAGGACACAGAAGCAAGTCTTTGCCTGGCTTCAGTTCTGACCTGTCTTGTGTGTTGAGCACAGACACAAATGTAATGACCATTTTCCATTATCCCCCTCCTGCATATGCTGGCACCTAGAACCCCTCTCCTTTTAAAATTGTCTTTTATTTATTTATTGGGGATGCAGCTACAGAGGTCAGAAGACAACTTGTAGGGATCAGTTCTTTTCTTCCACCATATGGATCCTGGGAATCGAATTAAGTGTTGTCAGACTTGGAGGCAAGCACTTTCACTCATGAAGCCCCCTCACCTGTCCCTAACAAACCTTTCTCAATATTTTTCCCAGCTGAGTATGCATGCTAGCTTGCACCTATGTAGTTGTGTTTATGTGTGTGCACATGCAAGTGTGCATGTGTGTCTGCAGGTACATACATGCACATGCTGAATTGATTAATTTCACCATATCTTTCAAGTCTTTGCTCAGATATCACTTTCTATAGGAAGCCTTCTATGCCTTGCATATGGTTGAGCACAACCATATGACCTTAGCCCTAAACTCTTTACTCCTAGTAAATAATCCCCTGGCACTCCCTGCTTGTCCCATTACAGCTACTTAGGACTCTGCCATAACTGCCCTTTGTTCTTCTAGATATTTCAGTTAAGGCCAAAGTTGCATTTATTCATTAGCATATCTCTTTCATGTAGCACAATGCAAAGTGTTTATTAGGAGCCCAATAAACATTTATGGAACCACTTCTATGGGCCCAGATCAGTAATCCTAGCTACTTGTGATGCTGAGGATTGGAAGTTTAAGGCAAACCTTAGATTTTGTATCAAAAAATAAAACAAAATATAAAGAAAATGGGCTACAGAAATAGTTGTAGGTTTCTTGCCTAGCTTACATATGATGCCCTGGGTTCAAATCTCAGAACAACAAAAAGAAATACTAAGAAAAACAACTGGTTTCATGGGTGTTCCGCACAGTAAGTATGACTATAGACAGCCTCTCAGGGAATATTTCCTCACAATTATTTCCAAGATGGAATGCCGATAAGAAGGTGACATCTTCCCCGACATTGTCTTCATTAACCTACTCTTCAAATGGAGTCGGAAAGCTTGTTTTCTCACAAAGGCTATGCTAGGTCTCAGGGGCTCAGCTCCTAAGACTCGGTGCTGGTTTCAGAGATTCAAATCCAGGAGCCAGCATGTTCTGGGGCTTGGTTCTTCCTCAGTACCTTACTGTCAATTCTATAATGGTCTGGGTATCCAATATGTTGTTGCATGAAGTAAAATGAAATAATATCAGGATGCACACATATTAGAGTATGAGTATATCAGGAAAAGCAAACAGTTATCCTGTACACAGGGAAAGTTTCCAGTGCAGGACCCAGATATGGAAGCAGAGCCACTCAGTTGACTACTGGTCACAGCTGGGTTCAAATCCCTTCCATAATGTGATGCCATTTTAGATGGTCAATGTAGTTTCTATATTTGGAAAATCGGGTAGCAGGGTCCGCCTCATTTGAGTCTTCTGAGAATTCCGTGAATGAATTAGAAATCTTTTTCCTATAGAGGAAAACATTTACTAGATGTCAGGTCACAATAATCATGTACAGAGGGCGAAGGTAGCACACTGTGTGTGGGGATGGCAAGAGTGGCATGTGTGTGCAATGTTTGAGTTCTTTTCTATGGCCATGATAAATATGACACAAATGACTTTAGAGAGGAGAGACTCCATCTGACTTTCAAGGCTTTATCTTTGTAGATCCGCCTGCGCATATTAGGCTTTATCCCATTATTTCTGGGAAGTCAAGGCAGGAACTTAAAGCCTCATGTTCACAGTCAAGAGCAGAGAGAGAATAAATGCATGGATCCTGTTCTCTTGGTACTCAGTCGTTTTCTGTTTTTCCACAGGTCAGGGCTCAGCTCATGAAACGGTGCTGCTCTCTTTCAAAGTGGGTCTTCCCTCCTCAATTAACAATGGAGACAATCTTCCACGCCCACGCCTACGGTTAGCCTTGATCCAGGTGATTCTCCACTAAGACTTTCCTCTAGGTTGTTCTAGGTGGTGTCACGTTGAACACGAGCCAGTGGGGATTGGTATTAGAGCGGGATTGGGCTGTGAATGGGAGTTGTGTGTGTGTGTGTGTGTGTGTGTGTGTGTTCTGTGCTTGAGCACTACTTGGTTAGGTACAGTGGGAAGCCCCTCAGGATTACCAGCAATAGATGGCATAATTATATTTGCCGTTTTTTTTTTTTTAACTGGTAGCAGTAGAAATTTCTTGAGAAGAAAAGAAAGGGGAGAGGGAAGGAGGAAAATGGACAGAAATAAAGGAGAAAAAAAGCTGGGAGTGGGGGAAGAGGGCACGGTGAGGGAGGCAGGAACAAACTGCAGATGCTGCCAGGCTCTCAGGCTCACATCCAGATTAGTGAGGAGTCCTAGGACTGGCCTAGGGGCTCAACCACCTGGGAGCTGTCAGGGTGATTTACAGGTTTCTGACTCAGGGTCTAGTTGAATGATGAGGAATGAGCTCCCAGTGGCTACTCCTATAGAATACCGCCTGGGCTGTGGAGGGCTACCCGTCTCAGGCCTCACTCAGTTCTGCACACTGCAGGTGCCAATTACCCAGGGTCAAAGCACAAGAACAGCCTGCCCTGGGGTATGCTTCGCAACCTCTGGACATTCCGCTGATCTTGCAAGAGCACATCTCTGCAATGTCACAACAGGGTGGGTTGATCTGCAAGGCTGCCATCCCCCTTTCCCTTCAGGTAGTAAATCCAAAGATATTTTTCTAGCTTTAATTTATTTTTTAAAGTAGCATTATGAGCCTGTTAATAAAAGGTACACTTAGTCCTAGCCCGACTGTCACTCAGTCTCTTGCTTCTCTCCTCTTGCCCAGGAAAGTCTCTGGAAACAATGCCAGCTCCTTTCCAGCGGCACATAAAAGGGTTTATAGATCTCCAGTTCCCTACAACTCAGCCCAAAGTAGCTCTCACTTGACAGTCGTCAGAAATCAGCGCTGCTCCCGTCTCCACTGGGCGGGCTCCAGCCTTCACAAGGTCAGCCTCTGTTCCACCGCTGTTGGGATCACACCGGCCATGGCTGTGTGGATGGCTCTCCCTTGGAGGACGCCTCCATCTTAAACAGCTCTTGCTAGAAGCTTACACTTGTCAAACAGACTGAAGTTTCCCCTGAACTTGGTTGGGGGCTCAGATATGAGAAACCAGGCTGGGCTGTTTGCAGCAAACCTGTTCAAGTTGATGGAGTTGATGCAGTGAAGGATTATGGGAAGGGGAAAGCCATTTTATATCAGCATATCTCTGGTTAATTCTGTCCTAGATGTGATCCCAGGCATTTGTCCAGAAGCCACAGACACATAATCTCTTTGCAATTTCTGTGTTTCTTATGTATGTCTGTGACTGGAGGGGTTGTTTCATTTAATAGGAAAAAATGAGGAAAAAGTTGCTTTTTAGCAGGCTTTCTCAACCTCAGCATCACTGATACTTTTGGTCCTAAAAGTCTCTATGGCGGTCAGACTGTTGACTGTGGGATGTCAGTAGCAGTCTGCTCTCCATGTTGACAACTGAACATGCAGTCAGGTATGAGCAGTGTCCAGACATTGCCCGAATCAATTTGTGCTGAGAAGGGCTGCCCTGAAGCATGCCTTTGCGACATGGGTGTGGCAGGCTGCCAAACAGGGACAACATACTTTAGGCAATAAAAATCTCTTTAGGCATAAAGTACAGATCTACAAGGAGAACACAAATAGATTTGCGGTCTGTCTGAGGTGTGTGAATTTTGTGGCAGCTCGCTGATTAGGGACCAATGTAAGTATTACAGCTCTGAAGCAAAAGGTGTCCTGGCAGTTGGGAGCCAAGGAATACCACAGAGTCACACCGCACAACAAATTTCACACAAGAGATTTACTGGGAGGGAAAACCCCAGGAGGGTGGCTGCCTCTGCTTGGGTGAGAAGCAGCGGAGAATTGACCTGAAGACAGGGTTTATAAGGGATTTCTTGTGGGGGTGGGATCAGGGTGGAGATTTCCAGGATGGGAATTGGTGAAATTTCAAGTCCGGAGCTTGGACATTTTACTCTATAAAATGGGGGCTGGGCCCAGATGTTAGGGCAGTTAGAGTGTTCTGTGGATAGAACCTGGTGGTTGGAGGTCCTCAGTGGAGGGTCCTGGCTACTTCTGTGCCTCAAAGGCCGTATAACCACCACCATCATGATCATCACTGTGATTATGACCACTGCCACCAGCATCACACAACTGCAAGCTTTCATTGCCATCATCTTCATCACCTCCGACACTGTACCCAGTGCCATCACCATTGTCATTGTCTTCGTTGACACTATCACCACCACCAGGCCCATACTACCACTACCAGCCTTGTTATCATCAGTCCTGTCTTACCATCACTGACACCATCAAGAGCTGTACCACTGCTACCACCATCATCAGTCACCACCACAAGCATCATTATAATCATCCTCATTATTATCACTATCACCACTACCAGCATATCTTTACCAACACCACTATTGTGACTGTGACCATAGTCATCATTATCTCTCCATGCTTCATACAGGCCATGAATGTGTTGGACATATGCATTATTCTGTAGTGAATACTTACATTTTGCTTAGAGCTTGGATAAGCTGTTCCTTTTTTTTTTTGAGAAGCTTTCTCTTATAATTGGCAGAATGATGTGCTTCTTTTGCTGTGCTCAAGGTGTAGACTTTCCAAGAGCAGAACCTATTTGTAGTCGTTTTGTTGACTTCTCATCTCTTTGTACTTGGCAACCTGTGAATATGCAATAGAAGCTCTCCATGAATCAATGCCAACCCAAGTTAGTGGAAGCTTTTCATTGGGAAGTTAGCAGTGTGGCTTACCAATGCCTGTATTTTATCTTCTGGCAGCTTTGAAGTCACAGAGGTTTTAGTTCAAATCCAAGCTCTGCCACTATGTGGTAGACTTAATATCTCACAATGAACTCTGTAAAATAAAGATGAGATCATCTGTAAAACTTAGAAACTGTTACTACTTTCTCTATGGACTTGTACAAGATACTTATCTCAGCCTTTGTTTCTATATCTGTAAAATATGGATTGCACAGAACATGACATACACAGTATGAAGATTAAATGAGATTATGCAGATACTTTAACACACTGACAGGTACATAGTATGAACTCAGTAGATGCTTGGTAAATGAGACAAGTAGGCTATTGATGTAGCTGAGTAATCATAACTGAGGAAATACCTTATACTTATCATAAAACATTTGAACAATATGTGAAAATTGCTTAGGTTCCTACCACCCTGACTTAAAATCTTTCAGTATCTGGTGACTTTCCTTTCATAAAGATAGCAAGCAGCGTACAGTGCTTATTAACACAGGGAATCATGTTAAATTTCAAGATTATCACTCAAGTAATTAGGAAGCTTTTTGTTTCTCAGCAAAAATAAAGAATAAGAATGACAAAGGCATTTGTCTTAGTGTTCTATTGCTTGGAAAATGCATCATGACCAAGGCAATTCTTATAAGACAAAAGACTTAATTGGGAAGCAGACAGGCATGGTGCTAGGTCAGTAGCTGAGAGCTTTGCATCTTGATTCCCTAGGAAAAAGAGAGAGAGAGACTAGGTCTGGTGTGGTGTGGGCTTTTAAATTTCAAAGCCCACCCTCAGTGACACACTTCCTCCACTAAGGCCACACCTTCTAATCCTTCCCAAACAGTTCCACTGATTGGGGAACCAAGTATTCAAACATATGGAGCTATGGGGGCTGTTCTCATTCAAGCCCCCACAATCCATCAGGGGACTGAGTTAATGGTGAGTTAGTATTTATAATAAGTATGCACTGAATAGATACGTAATGTGCATGAGTTAGTATTTATAATAACATGAACAAATATGAAATGTACAATATACTATATTTTAAAGGAAAATCATGCTTCCCGGCCCACTCACCACCACTGCAATGTTAGATGATGTCAACACCCCTTTCTATTAGCCTATGTGATCATGCAGAGCTGTTGATAATTGCTTGTTTTTTTTAAAATTGTGCTCCTGTTATGCATACCTCCCTGGAATGTGACTTTGATTTTTAGCTTACAGTGCATCTACCATGGAATCTGATCTGCCACAATAATTGGTGTCAACAAGTGACTACATAATCATTATTCTACAGCAGACATGCAAATCCTTTAATGCAGCCATTCGCCTGGAAATGGTCATTTTATTTGTTTGTTGAAAAAACTTAAGCAATAAATGTTATATTGGAAAGATAGGGGAGGGGCCAGCCAGACTGATTTTTATTTCTGGACCAGAGTCTGCTTTGTGTGGTGAGCTATGGATTTGATGCATGTAGCAAGAAGTTCATTTTGAGTTAAGTAACTATCTGGAATCAGCCAACAGTTAGATAATTGACCCAATTTAATTTTCCTATAGAAGGGACAACTGCTGGTTTGCTGCCTGATGTATAGGTATGTCACTGAGTGTATTACAAACCAGTCAGCTAAGTATGAAGCTATTATTACTAATTAAAATCACTTTCCTGTAGAGTCCTCACCTCCTCCACCGCCCGTAGCACACCTGCCCACATTTCCTAGGATTCACCCCGTTGGGAACGGTTAATGTGAGCTGGAAATCAATAGCTCAATTAACAATCAGGATTGGGCTTCCAGGCAACAGAGATCAGGATCAATAACTTATGTTCAGTGAAATTAAAGGTAGTTGTTAAGCCAAGTGTTTAAAAGCTATGGATGTTGACTGTAAGGACGTGCATCAAAGCCCTTCAGGCTCCTCCGTCGAGGAAGAGAAGCCCATTTTTCCCTGGTCTGTCTTCCACATGGATGGGCACCCAATGAAGCAAGCATGTTCTTACAATTTTTTCTTTCTGAAATAAATCTCCTGGCCTCAGGACTGCTGCGGGCATCTGAGCTGTCTTTTGGAGACTTTCCTTTCATTAAGCACTGTGAGCAAAAGCAGAGTTGCAGAATCCTAGCTCAGTGTCTTCAGCATCTTCTGGGAGGCCGATGAATAAAGTTTCCTTGTGTCTTATATTTTTTTTGACATTCTTAAAATTATACCTTTTTACCATTTGACCAACAGTTGATGAGCACCTGCTGTGGGCCTCTGAGCTTCACATTGAACTTCCTGTGAGTTGGACTGTGTGTGTTAGCTTTACAATTGTTCTTTTAGCCAGTATTACTTGTAGCCCGTACAGTCTTACCCTTTCATGCCTCTCTTTCAGTCCATGTAGTAATTGTAACAGGTCCCCAGAACTTAGCATGACTAATGCCATGTCAGAAGTACCATTCTGATCTTAAAACCCAGTACATGGACCCCAACACTTGCCAAACTAGGAATAATGACCTAGTCCTTAATTACAGGAAGTCTCTAAATATACTAAGCTTCTATAGCTCTGCTTCTTGCTAACAGAAATGTGACAACCAGGACATTTTTTTTTTTGTGCATAAAAGACAAAGCGCTATAGAGCCCAGGGCTGCATGACTTGGGCAATAAAGACTTTCTTCTGGCTTTAAGAGTATCTGCCTGGTGGTCTCTGGTAGGCTTATCTCATGACATGATCATGTCATTAGGCTAGATTAAATGAAAGTAACAAGTATCTTCAGACAGGTGATAACACAACCAGCCAAAGTCTGTTGCTTGTAGGCAACAGTTTTGGGATATTCAAATGCCACAGCAGATCTCCAAGTGGGAACTAAGGTTCTTCTACTTTGCACATTTTTTCATCATCTACTGTCTGCTAATCAGACATATCTGTGTGGGAGTGGGGCAAGATAGCAGGGAGGAGGTGACCCATCACTTCTTAAGTATCTGGCCTCAGAAAGGCAGTCAGTAACCTGCTTCAGCCCCATTACCTGGATGTCAACCACCATCCTAACTACAAGGGAACCAAGGGTAAAAACTCTGTATATTATGTCAAAGAAATAAAATAGGAGAGGGCAGACTTTGGAAGACAGAGAGAAAATAGGTTCCAAAGAAGGTCAGAAGTGGGCATCAGATCCTCTGGAAACTGGAATTAACAGGGGGTTGTGAGCCTCCTGATTTGTGTGCTCACAAATGCACTTGGACTTGACATAATATTGGAATGAGCCCTTAACTGATGAGTCATATCTCCTGTTCCCTTTCTTCATTTGGGCACCCTTAAAGGAAACTCATTTTTTTTTAAGATGAGATGGTTAACATCTCTAAGCATAAATATAAACATATGACTCAGATCTGGAGAAACATGGTCCTTCTTGGGATAGGTCACAAATAAATGGTTCTGTGGGTATCCTCCCATCGTTCTGTCTACCTGTTAACCTCATGGTCCTGACACCATGGGCCCAGAATCAGTGGCTCTAAAGAACCAGAACTAGAACCCCTGGAACTGTGTGCCCGAAGCCAACAAGCCATTCCTTTAAATAATTACCTTGTGCATTTTGGTCACAGCTTCTCAAGGCTATGCAACATGATAAGAAAACTCCAGCTTAATCTTACCTTTACTTATGTCATTTAAAAATATCAAAACAAAGCTGGGAGGGAGATAGCTCAGTTGATAACGTGTTTGTTTTGCAAGTGCAAAAACTTGAGTTTGATCTCCAGAAATCACAAACACACACACACACACACACACACACACACACACACACACACAGAGAGAGAGAGAGAGAGAGAGAGAGAGAGAGACAGAGAGACAGAGAGAGAGAGATAGAGAGAGTTGTGATAGCGTATATTTTTAATCATAGCACCCAGAAAGCATAGATAAGGAAACCTTTGGGTCTTTTAGCCAGCCAGCCTAGCCTCTTTGATGAGTCCCAGGCCAGTGAGAGACACCATCTCAAAAACAGAATTAAGGTGGGCTGCACCTGAGGAAGGACAGCTGTGGTTGCCCTCTGGTCACCTCAGGCACATGTACATATGCACATGCTTACCTGTGCATACAGTGAGCGCACACATGCGAACACACACAACATTCAGAATAAGCTACATATATTCATAATATATAAGATGATAAGAAGCACAGCAACTAAAATAAAAATTACTTATAAACTACAGGTAAGAACTGGTAACACTTATGCCTATTTTCTTTTTTTATTGCTTTATAAATAACACCAATCAAAATTTCCACTTCCTCCCCTCCTTACATTTCCCTCCTGCTCTCCCCTCCCCCTCCCCCTCCAGTCCTAAGAGAGGGCAGGGTACCCTGCCCTGTGGGAAGTCCAAGGCTCTCCCCTCCATCCAGGTTTAGGAAAGTATGCATCCAAATAGACTAGGATCCCAAGCAGCCAGTACATGCAGTAGAGACAAATCCCAGTGCCATTATTATTGGCTTCTCAGTCAGCCCCAATTGTCAGCCACATTCCAAGGGTCCAGTTTGATCACATGCTCGTTCAGTCCCAGTCCGGCTGGCTTTGATGGAAAAATGGTTAAAGAAAGTGTGGCACATCTACACATTAGAAAACTACTCAGCGGTAAAAAACAATGCCACTTGAAGTTTGCATGCAAATGGATGGAAATAGAAAACACTATCCTGAGTGAGATAATACAGACCCAAAAATATGAATATAGTATGTACTCACTCATAAGTGGATTCTAACCATAAACAAAGGACATTGAGCCTATAGTTCATGATCCTAGAGAAGCTAAGTAATTAGGTGAACCCAAAGAAAAACATATATAGATCCTCCTGGAAATTGAAAGCAGACAAGATTGCCAGGCAAAAGTTGGGAGCATGGGGGTGAGGGTGGGATCAGAGGAAGGGAAGAGGGGGAAAGAGAAGGGAGAAGGGGAGGGTTGGGGAGAGCTTGGGGGAGTGAGATGGTTGAGATGGAGGAAGAATGAATACAGGAGCAGGGAAGACGATATCTTAATTAAGGGGATCATTTTGGGATTGGCAAGAGGCTTGGCTCTAGAGGGGCTCCCAGGTGTCCACAGGGATGTCCCTAGCTAGGACCCTGGGCAGTGGAGGAGAGCTAGGACCCTGGCCTTGTCCTGTAGTCAGACTGATGACTATCTTGAATATTACCATAGAACTTTCATCTGGCGACAGAGGGAGATAGAGACAGAGACCCACATCAGAGCACTGGACTGAGCTCCCAAGGTCCAGTTGAAGAGCAGAAGGAGGGAGAAGATGAGCAAGGAAGTCAGGATCGCGAGGGGTTAGTCCACCCACTGAGACAGTGTACTTGATCTAATGGGAGCTCACAAAAGCCTATTTTCTTCTAAATATTTGCCCTGTTAATATTAGGTCAAATCAGGTGGGGGAAGGATGAAGGGAAAGAGTACAACTGGAACCAGGGGCATCTGTGGCACGAGCTAGAAACCCAGAGCAATGGAAACTCCCAGGAGTCTATGAGGGTGACCCTAGAGAAGA
The DNA here is from genome assembly GCF_014885135.2 of Alexandromys fortis. Taxonomy (NCBI): domain Eukaryota; kingdom Metazoa; phylum Chordata; class Mammalia; order Rodentia; family Cricetidae; genus Alexandromys; species Alexandromys fortis. The sequence continues at coordinate 10,094,088 of NW_026067891.1, read as the reverse complement.
CTCTTAGCAATAGGGGATACAGAGCCTGAACTGACCATCTCCTGTAAGCAGGCAAGACTTCCAGGGGAGGGACAGGGACACCAAACCAGCTACACACCCTTCGACCTACAATTTATTCTGCCTACAAGATGTGCTGGGGCAAAGATGGAGCAGAAACTGTGGGACTGACTAATGACTGGTTCAGATGGAGACCCGTACCCTGAGAGGGAACTCACTACTAAGGGTCAGGGCTCAGAGGTGAGATGCCCCACAGACCTAGGAAAGAACCAAACATACCTGGGAAAAAGCCAATGAAACGACCCCTAATCATACTCTGCTGAACTCACAGATCAGTGCCCAGCCCAGTGGACTCATTAGTGGACTGGCTGAACATAGTGGATAATGAGGACTACTGAGAACTCAAGAACAATGGCAATGGGTTTTTGATCCTACTGCACGTATTGGCTTTGTGGGAGCCTAGGCAGTTTGGATGCTCACCTTACTAGACCTGGATGGAGGTGGGTGGTCCTTGGACTTCCCACAATGCAGGGAACCCTGATTGCTCTTTGAGCTGACAAGGGAGGGGGNTGGATGCTCACCTTACTAGACCTGGATGGAGGTGGGTGGTCCTTGGACTTCCCACAGGGCAGGGAACCCTGATTGCTCTTTGGGCTGACGAGGGAGGGGGAGGGGGAGGGAAATGGGAGGTGGTGGCGGGGAAGAGGCAGAAATCTTTAATAAGCAAATAAATTAAAAATAGACTAGGGGCTGGAGAGGTGGCACTTGTTGCTCTTCCAAAGGACCCAGGTTCAAGACCCAGTACCCACATGGCAGCTCACAACTGTCTGTAACTCTAACTCCAGGGATTCAACACCCTTATACTTACATGCAGATAAAACAGAAATGCATGTAAAATATAAATAAATGAATATATCATTTAAAAATAGATTATACCACAAGATGATAAAGAATAAATATAAAATGTGAAAAATTAAAAAAAAAAGTCTTCACCCAACAACTGGTGGGAAACAGATGGAGAGACCCACAGCCAAACATGAGGCAGAGCTCGGGGGATCCTGAGGAAGAGGGGGAGAAAGGATTGTAGGAGTCAGAGGGGTCAAGGCACCACAGTAAAATCTACAGAACGAACTAACCTGGGCTCATAGGGGCTCACAGAGCCTGGACCAACAACTGGGGAGCCTGCATAGGACTGCCCTAGGTCCTCTGCACATATGTTACAGTTGTGTAGCTTGGTCTTCTTGTGGGACTCCTAACACTAGGAGCAGGGGCTGTCTCTGACTCTTCTGCCTGCTTTTCGACCCTATTCCTCCTACTAGATTGACTCATCCCATCTTAACAGAAGAGGAGGTGCCTTGTCTCACTGCAACTTGATATGCCACGAATGGCTAGTATCTTGGGAGGCCTATCCATATTTGGAGAAAACCAGAGGAGGAGGAGTAGATGGGGGTGGGGAGAGGTGGCTGCGGAGGAACTGGGAAAGAAAGGAAGAGGAACCTTCGGTTGGGAAGTAAAAAGAATAAATAAACAAAACAAACCAAAACATTATCAGGTCAAACACTGGGAAGTTTCGGTTTAACTGTGCACCATAAACCTTCTTCTCCACCATTAGGGCCCACTGCAGCCATTGTTTCCGGTGTCTGCACAATGTCCCCTTCTGCAGTTAGACTCTGACTCATTCAACCAGTTTTCAAGCGAATATTTATGTTGTTTTTAGCTTTGCAGTCTTATAAATAATGCTGGGATTACTAACTTTTAATTTCATATATTTTACCACTCCAGAAGTGAGAAACTGCCACAATAAAACCCCGAAAAAAGGAGCCACCTCCTCCAACCATCTCCAACGCTATCATAACCACAGTTAATATTTCCCTGTATTTTGTCCTAGCCTTTTCTCCCACACATAATTTTATGCTCACTTTTTCCCTGACTATAAAAGTGATATATGGTGAGTTTCTACAGATATGAAAGTACAGCAACAAGGAAGCAGGAGCAAAATATCATCCTTAATTCCTCTACCCAGAAGCAGCCACTTAGGAAGTCTTCGGCCTGTTTTCTCACATTATTGCTATTAATAGTGGTATTATTAATGGTTTCTTATTTTCTATAATGGAGGCCATGCTAAACCTCCAATCCTTATTTTTTTTCTTTCAAGTCTACATCCAGGTCTTCCTTCCTGTGTGTAAAAGCTTTAAGAGGTAGTTTAAAAGCATTGATTTTTTTATAATAAAATATTTTAATGACTGCACAACATCCCTTTGCACAGATCTGTCACAAGCAATTCACCATTCCCTGAAGAGTGATGGTTTTTAGCTGTAATGTGCTTTGCTGTACAAGTGACTTAGCACATACATTTTGGTCACATTCAGCTGGCTTCTTTAGGATGTGTTGCTAGGAGCAGCATTTCACGTCAGGTGTTAGAAGCACTGATGGTTTTAAAGTTGTCCATAGGCAGTTTCAAGCACAGGGAATGCCAGAGTGGATCTTCATTTCTACTTACTTTCATTCATTACATTTTATTTATTGTGCATGTAGCACGTGTGTGTGTGTGTGTAACACATGTGTGTGTGTGTGTGTATGTGTGCATTTGCTACAGCATGTGTGTGGAGGCCAGGGGACAACTGGGGGGGGGTTAATTCTCGCTTTCCATTTTTCACTAAGTGGGTCCTGGGACTGAATTCAGGCCATCAATTTTTACATGTTTAACATTTTAGCCACTGTGGTATCTTGCTGGCCCTATCTTCATTTATTGTTAGTATTATTTGTATAATGCAAAGGTTTCCATGGTGACATTTCCATATATTCATGTAATGTGCACTCACCATATTCAACCCCTCTGCTACTCTCTCTCCTACCTTTTATTGTTTCTTTGAGAATTTCACATCATGCACCCCAATCCCATCCATCTCTCGTCCCTCCATATGCTCCCTCCACCCTTGCAACCTCCCCCCAAAATAAAACAAAAACCTATTAAAAATAAAATTAAAACAAACCAACAAAGCCTCATCTCACTGTGGAAGCTTCAGCGTGTCTCAGTGTGTCACCCCGTCTACGCTTTTGCCCAAATAGCTTCACTTGAAAGTGTTCATTGCAATGAGTCATCGGTCTGCTTGGAGGCCTCTGGCTCCTGCTGCTCTGTCAATACTGGATTCTCACCGGGAGTCCTCTCAGATGCGTACCCTGTTGTTACCCTGTGTCAGGGAGAGCTTGCAGGTTTGGTTCTGCGGAACTGGTCCCTTCAAGTGCAGGTCATAGATGGGGTAGATGTTGGGTTGGCCAATTCAAAGAGTCCTGGATCTGGGCCTGCGTGGTAGGTGAGCTGGTCTGCCTGCCCACTCTCTTGCAGCCATATCAGGAGGGCCAGCTCTCCAGCACTGCCCTGGAGAGGGATGGGGCCAGCTCTTCCAAGAGGAGTGCTGCAGTCAGTGAGGGTGGGGCCAGCTTTGCCCAGGCCCTAGATAACAACATGGACGCAGGCGGCAGTCCAGACCAGGAACCATAAGCATGGTCTTTGGTGATAACATTGGCCGTGGACATCGGCCCAGACCCCTCCTGCTGCAGGGCCATGGACCCAGATGTTGCCCTCGGCCCCAGGCTAATCACATTGGCCTTGCGTCTTTAGTTCTGCCTGTCTTCACAGTGCACAAACCATTCTGCTTCTCTTTCTCTCCCATCCCCCTACCACCTACTCGCTCATCATAGTAGTACCTATCCCACCCATACCGGCTACTCCCACGTGGCTGTGGGCGTGGTGTCCTCCACCCCAGCCCCCTGAGCCTCGCGGGTGTGGGTGGGGCCTCTCCCGCGGCTCTTTCTTATTTCCCCTCCCCCTCTTATTTCCCCTCCCCCTTCCTTCTTTGATTTAGTTTCATGCTCTCCTCCCCGTAGATTACACACATGAGAAAAGAGCGTGGGATGCTTGCCTCCGTGGAAGCGGCTAATCTCACAATGATCTCAAGTTTCATCCATTTTCCTGCAAGTGACTTCATTTCCTGCAGACTTTATTCCTCTTTCAGACAGAATTAAAGTCCATTGTATACATATGCCCCTCTTCCTTTATCCATCTGACTGGAAGGGTACCTAGGCGGACTCCATATTGTGGCTGTTGGGAGCAGTGTTGCAATAAGCAGGGACTGGCAATATCTCTTGGTGTGCTGACCGAGCTTCCCTCAGGCGAACACTAGGGTGTTTCCGTGAGTGAGAGAGAGGCAGTGTAGGATAGGTCTATTTTAGGCTTTGAGGGAACTTCTGTGCTGATTAACATAGTGGTTGTACTTGGCTCTTCATCTTCACCAGAATTTGTTGTTTTCGGTTTCCTTGATGATAGGCTTATTTGATTAATCTCTCATTATGTTCTCTCCTCCCTGCATTACTGGCTTCAGGACAGGGGAATCTGTGCTCTCCTGACGCATCAGTTATGATGGTCTCGTAGCAGAATGCCAGGATATATTAGGTGATCTGCAGATTTCTTAAAATAATTTTAAATTAATTCTTTGACAATTCCCTACAGATATATAATGCATTTAGATCATCTTTACCCCATTCCTCTCTCTTACCTCTCTCACTAATCACGGAGTCCTTCTTGCCAACACAGAGCATCCTCCTATTTTCATATTTAATTTTTGTGGCCCCTGGAGTTTAATCAGGACTACTTACTGGCGTGTGCACCAGTGAGAGAGTATTTAGTGGACCATGGACAACTTACTGGCAGTTATGCCATGAAAGAAAAATGGCTCCCCTTTCTTGGTTGCCATTAACTAACAATATCTGCTCAGGTAGGGGTGTGTCCTCATGTGCCCCTCCCGTCAATGATGGAGCATTGCTTGGCTTGGTCTCAGGCAGATCTTAAGTGGGAAACTACAGCTGTTGAAAGTTCATGAGTGTGACAGCCATACCATTTCTGGAAGACTGCTTCATAGCTCTTCCCTAGCCTTCCAGCTCTTAACATTCCTACTGCTTACTCTGCTATGATGCTCTTGAGTTTTGAGGTTGGGGGCGTGTACTGGGTAGTTTTATGTCAACCTGTCACAAGCTGGGGCCATTTGGGAAGAGGGACTCTTAACTGAAAAAAATGCCTGGGCTGGAGAGATGGTTCAGAGGTTAAGAACACTGTCTGTTCTTCTAGAGGTCCTGAGTTCAATTCCCAGCAACCACATGGGGGGTCACAACCATCTGTAATGAGATCCGGTGCCCTCTTCTGGTGTGCAGGCAGAACAGTGTATACATGGTAAATAAATCTTAAGAAAATGCCTACTTAGTGGGGGCATTTTCTTAATTAGCAATTGGTTTATGAGACCCAGCCCATTGTGGGTGGCACCCTTGGCAAGATGTTCCCAGAGTGTATAAGAAAGCAGACTGAGCAAGCCTTGGGAAGCAAACCAGCAAGCCACTCCTCCACGGCCTCTGCTTCAGTTCTTACTTTCGAGTTCCTGCCTTGAGCTCCAGCCCGGACTTTCTTCAGTGACAGAAGTGACGTGGAAGTGTAAGCCAAATAAACTTTCCTCCAGAAGTTTCTTATAGTGATGGTGTCTGATTATCATAGCAATAGGAAAACCCAGCTAAGACGGGAGGGGCAGGGAATATTTAGCACAGGCTAGCATTTCTCAGTCATTTATTTTTATCAAGTATGAGTCTGTTTCAACTGCTGCTCATTGCAAAAAGAAGCTTCTCAGAGCAGGTCTGTGAGCATAAATTTCTATTTGGGAAGCAGTATGACTACATGTCCATTTAGCAAGGTAACAATAACAGGCTCCCTCCTAGTATCTAAGAGCTCCCCAGCCATGGGCTTTTAGCTAGGTTTGCAGTAGCAGGTATGAACTTAAGTCTTTGTTTGGTAAGTGAACCAGTTACTGTCCAACAATAAACACTTCAATGTACAGTACAGTTCAATGTAGATATTGCTATTGTTAAGATGCAGATTAGCAAACTGAGGTTCAGAGAAATTTGCTGTCTTTATTGTAAGAACATTTTTGTTATGCTTTACTGTTTGATTTGAGTGTGTTTTTGCACACACATGTGTGCAAGTACATGTGACTATGTGGGTTAATGTGTGTCCATGTGAGTGGGAAGGCCAGAGGTCAACCTCTGGTATCCTTCCTCAGGTGTTGTCCACCTTGACTTTGAGACAGGATCCCATTAGACTGAACTTGTCTATTTGGCTAAACTGGCCTGAAGGGAGACCAGGGACCTGCCTGCCGCTGTCTCATCAACACTGGGCTTCCGTGGGCACCACCACCCTCAGCTTCTAATGCGAATGTGACATTCTCAGGACCGAACTCAGATCCTTATGCTTATGAAGTGAGATTTGAAAACTGAGTTATCTCCCTAGCCCCCTTTTTTATTTTAAAATTAGTTTTGGGAGAAGTAGTACCCATTCATAGTTTGAAGGCAAGTGAAACTTAAAAGATTCTTTACCCACAACCCCAGAGAACTGAGACAACAAAGGGGACCCTAAGAGAGACATACATGGGTCCATTTAGGAAAGAGAAAAAGATAAGATCTACTGAGTAAATTGGGTGTGTGTGTGGGGGGGGGCAGGGAGAAGGTAGAAGGGGAAAGGGGAGGAAGGAAGGGGAGTGAGAAAAACTGTATAGCTTAATAAAAAAGTTAAAAAAAAGAAAGATTCTTGCCAAGCAGTCTGGAGGCTGCAGTAGCTCCCCTTCTCTTGGGAAACTGCTCCCTGAAGCTTCCTTTGGAGATGAGAAAGTCCTTGCCTTTCACCCTGGGCTCAGCTCCAGCTTCTCAGTTTCTGTGACTTCTGTGATTCTGACTGGGCTTCTGCTGGATCTCTAGACCAGCTGAGGGAGAATTGACATTTTAACTCACTCCAATCCATGAACAAGACCCCCCCCACTTTGACATCTGTTTAGATCTTGTTTAATTTCTCTCAGCATTGCCTTGTACATGGCAGAGAAGTCCTATTCTACATCATCTGTCAGATTTATTCCTACATTTTATGTTTTCGATGCTATTGTAGATACTATTTATTTTAAAACTTCAGCTCCAATTGTTTGCTTGTGGGGAAATACAATCAATTTTTGTAATTGTGTATTTATTTTTATTTGAGTTGTTGGACTTATTGACACAAAGTTCAATACAGTGTTCATAATATTTCTTTATTATTCTTTTAGTATCTGTATTGATATTCTCTTTCTCATTCCTAATCTTAGTAATTTATGCCTTTTGTTGTGTTTTTCGTTGTACATCTATATAATAGAGCAATACGGCTTTATCAATATGATTGAGTTTTTCTTTGTCAAAGGAGCGGCTTTTAGTTTTATTGATCTCCATTTTATTGATTTCTGCTCTGATCTTTATTATTGTGCTTTGCATATGAAATGCCACTTCTCCCAAATGATGTCTGTACTGACGGTTACTCCCCAGAGGATGGTACTGTTTTGAGAGTTGAAGAAAACTTTAGTAAACTAGGGAAGTAGGCTAGGGAAGGGAGGTGTGTGTGTGTGTGTGTGTGTGTGTGTGTGTGTGTGTGTGCCTATAGGTATCTTGTTCCTGTCCCTTTCTCCCTCTTTGTCTACAGGGAGGTGGAAACTTCTGCCGCACGCTTTTCCCACCATGATGTCTCCAAGTGCACAGAACAAAGCAACCAATGATTGAAGCATCTGGACCACGAGTCAAAGAAACAATTCCTCCCTCTAAGTAGTTTGTAGCAAGTGTTTTGACCCAGCTATGATAAAGCTGAGTAGCACATTTATTTTCTTCTGCTGCTCACTTTGATTTAATATCTCTTCTGTTTTGTTTTTCCAGGGACACTGATGGAAGACCTTCCTCTTTGTCTACTGAATGCACGTATGAAGATCAAGCATTTCCTCCTATTCGTTTCTTTAGTGGCATGCCACAAATTTCCACATATATTTCCTTTTTATTTTTTGATTACTTTAGAATGGTTCCTGTAACAGCACAGAAGAGGAATGTAAGAGCTGGAGGGTGGAGGGACGCTGGAAATCACTCTTCTGATGTGTCTACCACACTCATGAGCTCACGGCAGCTTTGGTTGCTTGCTTGGGACCTGCATAAGATCGAGCCAACCAAAATTATGGCATAGAGGAAGCAGGTGCTTTCCCAGTCCCACCTCTTACTGAGGGGGTATTGGCAATTGATGGCTGCCAGGGGAGGGAGAATCTTCCTTTCTGAGGGTGTTCCTGTGGGTGATTCCATGCCTATGCACACATGGGCAGCACTGATGAGTCTTAGTGGATTATAGACAAACAAACAAGAGGAAGTGAAGTCAGGAGGGGGACATGTTGGGGAGCATACAGTGGGAGTTGGGGGAGAATGGGAAGTGAATGTGATCATATTTTATTGGATACATGTATGAAATCCTTAAGAATAAAGAAAAATTATGATTAAAAATAAATCACAGCTTTCTTTTTAATTTTTGTTTGACCTTCAGGCTGGTTTGAAGTCTAAACATTTGAGTGTTTTCAGATGTCTCTCCAGATGAGTTTCCTTTGCCGATTCATAATTTAAATTCCCTGTGGCTAGAGAATATACTTTGGATGACTTAGTTTTGAAAATGCACTGAGTCATGTCTTGTATATGGCATACAGTTAGATCTTGCCTTTTAAAGTACTTTTTTTATTTATGTATATGCATGTGTGTCTGTGTGTGGGTATGTGTATTTATTCATGTGTGGGTGTTTGCAAAGGACAGAAGGGGGAATCAGGTATTTGGAGCTAGAGTTATGTGGAGTTGTGCGCCCCACATGGATGCTGGGAACTAAGCTCAAGTCCCCTGAGTAGCAAGCTCTTTAAACCACTGAGCCATTGCTCCTGTTGGTTGTTATTTTAAAATACGGTTTGAAGGTTTCTACCTATTATGGGAGGTGTTTAGCCCATTAAAATCTGGTGTTACTATTGATACAATTAGATTTGTCTTTAATTTTATTACTTGTTCTCAATTTGTCCTACCCATTCATTTTCCTTTGGATAATGTATCTAAGGCTATTTAATGGTTCTGTCTTTTTATTGTGAAAAACTTAATAGTCTCATGATTCAATTGTATTTTCCTTATTGGATAGTTGGCTACAACTTTCTATTTAGTTATCTTAATAGTTGGTGTTAGGGTATGTAGTATGCACCTACTTTTTCATAATTGGTCTTCTTGTAGTACTTTATTGCTTAATGAACAATATGGGATCCTTATTACATTCATGCCATGTTGATATTATAATTTACTTATGCATATATTCTAAACTTCAAATGCTTTTTGTTTTGCTAAAAATTAATTATCTTGAATTTTAAAGAAGATTTACTTTTATTTATGTGTCTTATGTGGGGTAGACCATGCAACATGTGAGTGCCCTTGGAGGCCAGAAGGGGGTACCCGATGTTGGAGTTACAGGTATGGGTTTCCCTGATATGGGTGCTGGGAACCAAACTTGAGCTTCTGCAAGAGGGGTGAGTGCTCTGAATCATGGGGTTTTGCCAGGAAAGAAGTGCTGGCCTTGCAAACATGGAGGGTAAAAGCTCAATTTCCCAGAACTCATGATAGAAACCAGGCACGAACCTTTTCATGTCTTATTCATATAGTCATAGTCTCTATGAGTTCATACATATAACAGTCCTGCTGTGTTTGGAAAGTGCCATTCCAAAGTCCCACCCTAACCAAGAAGCTATTTAGAAATGATATCTGCTAGGAAAGGGAAAATCAGTTTTCCCTGATTTGGGGACTGTCTCTGGCATGTTAATGGACATATCAACCACACTCCAGAACAGGATCCATGTTCAGGACAACACAAAAAGAGCTCCGTGTGTGTGTGTGTGTGTGTGTGTAATTTTTATTTTGGCATTAAAGACAACTTACTGATTCCCTCCCTCCCTCCCTCCCTCCCTCCCTCCCTCCCTCCCTCCCTTTCTTCCTTCCTCTCTCTTATCTTTCTTTATTTTTATAAGATTATTTTTACCAAGGTTTTGATCAATTTAGTTATGATGTTTTGTTGTATTCTTTTCCTTCCCTTCCTTCAACCTTTCCTTTCTTTTCTGCTTTCTCTCTCTCTCTTTCCTTCCTTCCTTCATCCCTTTCTCCTTTGTCTTTCCTTCCTTCCCCCCCATCCCTCTCTCCCTCCTTTCCTTCCAAACTTAGTTTGTTGAACTTACTGAATCTGAGCCTACAGTTTTGTCAGATTTTCAGCCATCTGGACCATTAATTTTCTTTAACGATGTTTCTATCATGCTTCCATCCTTTGGGTCCTTCAGTTTTAAATATGTTAGGCTGCCTGAGGTTGATTTACAGTGCAGACACTCTTTTCCATTTAAAATCTCTGGACTGTTATTTTTGGTGAATCCTGTCCTGGGTGCACTTAACTTCAGACATTGTCAATCATAGTTTTAGAACTTACACTTGGATCTTTTGAAGTATCTCTGTTTCTATTTGACTCTCTGAATACATGAAATACAGTTGTATGTTTCTCTCTGGGGTGCTGGGCATTTAACCATGGCCGTGTACATGTTCATTACACAGTCTACTACTGAGCTACAGCTCTGGTTTCCTTTAAATTTTTATTTTATATCAGGGTCTCACTAAGTCGCATAGGTTGGTGTTTTTTTTTCCTCATGCCAAAGCCCAGACCTTAAACTTGTAATCCTCCTGCCTCAGTCTTCCAAATAGCTGAATGTACATGACGATGCCACAAGACCTGACTTGAAATACAGCTGCTTTGTCTTCTATTTTAAAATCATGTGTCTATCATGAGGCAAGATGTTTTTATTGCTTGAATCCCCCTCTTCAAGGGCTATGTTCTTTTGTTCTTGCATGGCTGACTTATTTGATAGGATGCTGGTCGCTCTTGTATGTGGACTACTTTTCTGTTCCTATACAGTTTTTTGAGATGTTCTGGAATGCAGTTGATTTTGGAAATAGTTTTATTTCTTTGGTCATGATTTTAAGAATGGCTATATGAGTTAATAGTAATGTTAGGGAAAATTGCTCCCCATTAGTGTGTCAAAACTGTTACGTGTACTGTAAATGATAGGTGTTTAGGTTGGCCTATTGAAGTGTTCGTTTTTAACCTTGGGAAGTTTCTCGAGCCTATGTGTACATAGAACTTTGTTGAACTTTCAAGAGAGGCCTCTGTAAATCTCCTCCCAGTTCCCTGATCTGTAAACCTTGGTCTGCTTGGAACTTGACCACTCAGCCCTGGGATCCTACTGGCTGCATCCTAGAACCTGTGTTTCTCGGTTGTGGCCTAAGGCATTTTTCAAGACTAATGCTTGGTAAATCTCGGGGCTTTTCTCATTTGTTTTCTATCTTTAGGAATCTTTGTCTTTTCTGTTGCCTATGTGCAGTGTGCCAAAAAAAGCATTATTTCATCTATTCATCTATCTCTATCATCTATCTATCTATCTATCTATCTATCTATCTATCTATCTATCTATCTATCTATGTTTCATCTATCTTTTATTCATTGATCATCAATATCTTTTTTTTTTTTTTTTTTTTTGCAGATGTAGGTTGGAACTGAACCTGAGGACACACAAGCTAAGCAATCTCTTTGCCACATACCTCTCCTAGCTCTCTTTTCTCTGTGGTTAATTTTGAGAGATGGTGTTATTAAGCCACCACGGCTTGCCTTGAACTCACTCAGGAATACCTTTAATTTGCAATTCCTCCGTCTCACTCTCCCAAGCACCCGAGACTACGGATCTATGCCTCCTGGTCTCTCTCAGACTTTTTTAAAACCCTGGCCTTTTCAGAGAATATGAGCTATTTTTCTCTCTATAAGAATTTTGAAATGAGGATGTATTCTATTCTCTTTATAAGGATCAGACATCGCGAATAACAAAGGCTGAGCAAGATATCAGTGTGGTAATTTTTATCAATCTTGCAGACTTGAGAGCTCTCTAAAACACTTCAGCAAATGTGCTGCTTTGTTAGCAGTCATTCCGTGTTCCACACTGCATCATTCTTTTCATAATTGGATTCTTAAAATCTATGCTTGATGAATAATCAGCTCCATCTCCTACTTTCAATTATATTTACTGTATAGCATTTCCCAAGTGAGCTATTAAAACACACACTCATTAACTCCATCAAGTATTTTCACAAAATAAAATTGATATCTCTTTCCCCCTAGATTTTTTACTTGGGGATAAGAGTCCTACCAAAAACATGCGGAGATGATACAAGACTCTCCTGAACAAGTGATAAAAAAAAACTTATTTTAGTGAAATTTCCCTTAAAACAGAGACTGATTTTTTTCAAGTTTGAATCGAACATTTTCAAGACATTTTTTTGCTGAAGGGCTAATTGTTCCCTTTCAAACACTCCGTCTCAGGATACTTCTGCAGGAAAACAGGTAGTTTTAATGAGTATTCAAATTACTTTTTCTTAATACAAGCCCTGGCTGCTGTCTTGCAAGGTGCTCCTCTTTGGAGGCGGTGCTTCTCAGTGCAGTCTTTGTAATAGAATCACCAGAGAGAATTGAAAGGTGTCAATGCCAAGAGCAGAGACTCAGACCAATTAAACCAGCATCTCTGGGCACAGGGCCTGGACATCTGAATATTTTAAAAGTGCTCCTACTGATTTTAGTTTTCAATCCCTCATGTTGTAGATGGGAGAATGGAAGCTCATGAAGATAGGTGATTGTCTAATGTTAGCAAAAAAAGGCGTCTTATGTGGGAAGTCTACACTGTTTGCCTTGTGTATGTGACACAGAGCAGGTGTTCTGAAGACACCTTCTAATGACTTAGAGTATATTTTTACAATCAAGAGACCTGAGGCTCACAAATATTGAGAAGTTTAAGATAATATCAATAAAAGCTTGTGCACAGATCTGTCTTCTGATCGCAGCAGAAAACTCTTGAATTTTTATTAAGCATCTGTGTATATTGTCCCCAGAACCTCCTCGTAAGTCTCTTCACAGAGAAGCATTCTGCCTAGCCTTAGCTAGCAATGTGTGGAAGCCTGGAGCCTTTCATTGTGCCCCTGTGTGATGCTTAATGTGTTTGTTGAAGAACTGAAAGTCATGACCATCAGAATTGTTTGTTTGTTTATTTAGTGTGTGTGTGTGTGTGTGTGTGTGTGTGTTTGAGACAGAGTTTTGTATAGTGCAGGCTAGTCTTGAACTCTTAATTCTCCTGCGTCTGTATCTCAAAAATTATGATTACAAGAGTGAGATACCACACTTGGAGAACTATTGATTTTTTTGGCTTGACTTATTTATTTTAAATTCTGTGTAAGTGTCCATCTGTCTATGTGTGGGTATGTACACATGATTGCAGATACTCTCAGAGGTCAGAAGAGGGCATTGGATCCTTTGGTGCTGGAGTTACAGGCAGTTGTGAGCTCCCCTGGATGGGAGCTGGCAACCCAAATCCAGTCCTTTAGAAGAGCAGTGTGGGCTCTTAATCGCTGAGCCAGGTCTCCAGCCCCTAATTTGTTTTGATAAAGAAAACCCAGGTGTTCAATTCCCAGTACTCATATGGTAGCTCACACCACCCGTAACTCATGTTCCAGTGGATTCATCATCCTCTTCTGGCCTCTGTAAGCACTACATGCATATGGTGCACACACACATGCACGCACGCACACACATACACACACACGCACACACACTCACAAACACGCAAAAACAGACATACATACAAAATAGAAATATTTCTCACTGAACATGGCGGAAAATGAGGACTACTGAGACCTCAAGAACAATGGCAATGGGTTTTTGATCCTACTGCACGTATTGGCTTTGTGGGAGCCTAGGCAGTTTGGATGCTCACCTTACTAGACCTGGATGGAGGAGGGTGGTCCTTGGACTTCCCACAGGGCAGAGAACCCTGATTGCTCTTTGGGCTGATGAGGGAGGGGGGCTTGGTTGAGGGAGAGGGAGGGAAAGTGGAGGCGGCGGTGGGGAAGAGACAGAAATCTTTAATAAATAAATAAATAAAAAATAAAAAAAACAAAATAGAAATATTTAATAAAAATCAAGTTTTTATTTACTCTTGTCCACATTCTTTGAGAATTTTATAATGCAGACGAAATATTTGGCCATAGTCACACCCCCATTCTACTTCTAATTCCCACCACTCTCCTTGATATCCCCTGAAAACACCTTGTCCTCTTTTTGTAGCTCACTGGGTTCAATCAATGGTGTGTCTTTATGTTCAAAAGTGTAGGACCATCCACTGGCGCATGGCCAGTTCCTAACATTGCCAGTTTCTAACTGTGAAGAGAACTGGATTCCCTACCATAGCAACCTTTAATTGCAAAGCTCCTTAGCTAGGGGTGGGGCTTTGTGAACCCCCTCCTTTATCTGTGCTTTCATGTTATATAAGAATTGTTGATCTTAAAAAACCCTATGTTCAATTGATTGGGGAGAGAGAGAGAGACAGAGACAGAGACAGAGTTTCTTGGGCATCAGCAGGAACTTGGGAGCACCTAGGGGCAGGATCACTCTGAACATTTGATGGACCATAACAGCATCAGCAGCAGCATCTATTGCTCCAGTGACGAACGTGCACAGTTGCTGGAAGAGTTTCCATGGGGCTCTGTTTTAAGAGAAATGTGCAGTGTGGAGACAGTGCTGTCTGAGTTGAAGCCCCAGGCCTTATAGATGTAGCTGAAGCTAGGCAGGGTTCCAGCTCAGGAGTTAGAGCATAGTGAATTGGGAGAGATAGCAATGGTAATGAAATAACTTTGATAATACCTAGCTCAGGCTTGTGGGGTGTTCCAGAAGGTGTGAGAAATAAGAGGGCAAGCAAGGCCTAGATGCTTAGAACAGGATGTAAAAGTGTTGAGAGAGATAGATGAGATTTATGCACAAAACCGCTCAACAGAGTTGCTGATAATAGTATGAAAAATGGAAATAACTTGATTGTTTCCTAATTACATAACAACAGAGGATTAAATCAATTATGATTCATTCATTTGTATGCTGTTATGTAGGCATCACTAATGATACTGTGAAGAATTTGCAATAAAATGGGGAATACCCTTGGTCTATGAAGAATGATCTGGTTACACAAACAGATCAGGGCCTCAGCAATACACTTGGTTCCATTTATAGTTTATGGTTTTTCTCTTTTTTCTCATGCAAATAATAGAAAATTGTTCTAATGCTCAAGAAGTTAATACAGTCACACTGTGGAAAAGTCAGGCAGTGTGGAAAATGTACAAAGACTCTAGAAATGACCCATGATCCTCTTAGGCAGTCGGAAGTGCTCTCAGTGTTTTGGTATATTTCATTTTGTTTACCCTTTGAAGTTACACCTGTTCACCCACGCCCCTACACATGTACATACTGTATTCACATAAAGTATGTGTCTGAAGCACATGCATTATGATGTATGCATACACACATGCTCCTTGAATTATAACGAGGTTATTTGGCAAAGAGCTCATTGTAAGTTGGACTTACCATAGGCTAGGTAGAACTTAACCACACAGATGTTGGTTGCTCAGTTTTGTGACCTTGTGGCTGACGGGTTGCTAAAACTTACAGTCATTGCTAGGAAAAGATTGTCATCAGCTGGGCTCAGAATGGATGTAACTGCTTATGAGATGGCTTATTGCTACTGTACAGTCATACAGTTGAAAAATTGTACATTTAACTTTTATATATGAAGTTTAATGAACTAGTATGACATATGTTACTTAAAATTTCTTTTTGAACCTGTGTGTGTGGGTGCTTTGGTGTCAATGTATGTCTGTGCACAATGCATGTGGTGACTGTAGAAGCTAGAAGAGGGTGTTAGATCCTTTGGGACTGGAGTTACAAATGGTTATGAGCCATGAATGATATGGGCACTAAGGACTGAACGTGAGTCCTCTGGAAGAGCCTGGGATTGGATAACCCACTAGAGGTCTCATCCCTGAGAAAGCTTATTCTGTCAGCCGCAATTGACTGAGTGTAGCTCTTCATTTAGGGTTAGGAACTTGTAAGATTTCCCACAGCTCCATAAGCATAACACTCACCCTTAAACCCACAGATAATAAAGTTCTCACCCCTCATGGAAGAAGCTTCTCTTGGAGCATATGGAGGCGATCGACAGCTGTTTAGAGGGCTGAGAAGAAGTGATGGTGAGGTGCCCAGCCCCAGTCAGCACATCAACAATAAAGTGTCCACACCCCAGGGACTTTGGAGGTCAGGTGTGGAGAGATGGTAAGACCCAGAGGACCAGGATGGCTGCCGCAAAAGTGTCTTCTAGACATGATAGGGGTGCTGCACTCATAAAGTCTTAGTCACATGGCGGCTGAAACAAGACCTGCATGTTGACGACTTTGTTCTTATTTTTCCTTCTACTGCCATCTTCACCCCCACTTTGTCCACTTCCTTGTTGGTTCCCTTCCTGCCTCCCAAATAGACTCCCCCCCTCTGCTTTCATATATGCCACAAAGAAAGAAAAAGCTTACCCCAGATCCTATGATGTGTCAATGATTGTATGACATACTCTGGCTTTGATTCTTCAGCTCACCATAGAGACACTTGCATGTCTGTGTTTATACACTATCAACCAACTTATGAAATCAGCTTAGGTGTCCATCAGCAGATGGATGGAGAAAGAACACACACACACACACACACGCGCGCACGCACACACACACATGTATTCACACACATACGTACTCACTATGGAATTTTAATCAAACATACAGTAGGGTAAAATTTTGTTGTTTGTAGGAAAATGGAGGAACTGTAGATCATTATATCCCATGAAATATGTTGTTCTTAAAAAGAACCATGTTGAATCCAGGGGAAAAAGAGAATGAAATAGATGGAGATGGAAAAGGAAAAAAGGGGGGAAGAGGGAGGAGAATATAGAGCAATAGAGGGGTGAATGTGATTGAAGAACATTATATAGAAATGTCATAACACAAACAGCCCTTTGAACAAATAATTACTACTTTTTGTAATCCCTGTGGCTCTTTTAGAAAAATGAAAATTGAATATAAGAGATTCCCCGACAAAGCCAGTGTGGCATACAGCAAGGACAAATATCTGAGGCTGTCTTTTGACCTTCACCCACATTCCATGACACTTGAACCCCCTATATGAAGTCATATACACACACATACACAAATGCCTATATATATGTATACTGTGTCACAGTGAAACACTGAAGTATTGAGGCCAATATTTCAATCAGTATGGTATAACTTGTTACTTGTATTTTTGCCTCTTTATAACCTACCTTGTGATACATTTTGAAACAAAATAAATCATTAAGTGAGGAGAAAAAATATATATACAAGTAACATTATACAGACTGAGCAAGTTGCACTTGTATATGTGGGAACATATATATGCATATATGTATGTAGCAATAATTAATAAAAATAAGCTGAAGGAAGAAGTTTCTGTCCTGCAGGCCACTCCCATGTAACCACACAAAAGCTTAATATTAATTACAAATGATCAGCCAATAGCTCAGGCTTGTTACTAAGTAGCTCTTATAGCTTAAATTAAACCATATTTCTTATCTAAGTTTACTACATGGCTTATGGCTTGTTACATCATTTTGTACACATCCTGTTTCCTCTGTGTCTTCTGGCATCTCCTCTGACTCTGACCTTTTTCTCAGCATCCTCCTAGTTTGGATCTCCTGCCCAATCTCTTATTGCCCAGCTATAATAAAGGCCACTCAACCCTTTATTAGCCAATGAGAGTAATACATATTTACAGTGTACAAAAAATGTTCCACAGCATTTCCCCCTTTCTGTCTAATTAAAAAAGAAGGTTTTAAGTTTAACATAGTAAAATTATACACAACAAAACAGTTATCAAGGTTCTGGCTATTACAAATA
Source organism: Alexandromys fortis (assembly GCF_014885135.2). Taxonomy (NCBI): domain Eukaryota; kingdom Metazoa; phylum Chordata; class Mammalia; order Rodentia; family Cricetidae; genus Alexandromys; species Alexandromys fortis. Next base: position 10,076,334 of record NW_026067891.1, on the reverse strand, counting down.
ATGCTGCTATGAACATAATTGAATAAATGCTTTTGTAGTATAATTGGGCATCTCTTGGGTATATTCCCAAGAGTGGTATTGCTGGATCCTGGGGTAGGTTGATCCCGAATTTCCTGAGAAACTGCCACACTGATTTCCAAAGTGGTTGCACAAGTTTGCATTCCCACCAGCAATGGATGAGTGTTCCCCTTACTCCACATCCTCTCCAGCAAAGGCTATCATTGGTGTTTTTTATTTTAGCCATACTGACAGGTGTAAGATGGTATCTCAACATTGTTTTGATTTGCATTTCCCTGATCATTAAGAAGGTTGAGCATGATCTTAAGTGTCTTTTGGCCATTTGAACTTCTTCTGTTGAGAATTCTCTGTTCAGATCAGTGCCCCATTTTTTAATTGGGCTAATTAGAATTTTAAAGTCTAGTTTCTTGAGTTCTTCATATATTTTGGAGATCAGACCTTTGTCTGATGCGGGGTTGGTGAAGATCTTCTCCCAATCAGTAGGTTGCCTTTTTGTGTTAATGACAGTGTCCTTTGCTTTACAGAAGCTTCTCAGTTTTAGGAGATCCCATTTATTCAATATTGCCCTTATTGTCTGTGCTACTGGGATTATATGTAGGAAGTGGTGTCCTGTGCCCATGTGTTGTAGACTACTTCCCACTTTCTTTTCTATCAGGTTCAGTGTGTTCAGATTAATATTGAGGTCTTTAATCCATTTGGACTTGAGTTTTGTGCATGGTGATAGATATGCTCCTCAATGGAAGAATGGATAAAGAAAGTGTGGAATATATATGCATTAGAATACTACTAAGTGGTAAAAAAACAACGACATCTTGAATTCTGCATGCAAGTGGATGGAAATAGAAAACACTATACTGACTGAGGTAACCCAGTCCCAAAAAGATGAATATGGTATGTATTCACTCATAAGTGGATTCTAGACATAAATAAAGGACATTGAGCCTATAATTCGTGATCCTAGAGAAGCTAAATAAGAAGGTGAACCCAAAGAAAAACATATAGTTATCTTCCTGGATATTGAATGTAGACAAGATTGCCAGACAAAAGTTGGGAGCACAGGAGTGGGGGTGGGGGTGGGGTGGGGGTAAGGAGAGAGGGGGAGAGAGAAGGGAGAAGGGGAGGATGGAGAGCTTGGGGGAATAGGATGGTTGGGATGGAGGAAGGGTAGATATGGGAGCAGGGAAGTAGATATCTTAATTAAAGGAGCCATTTTAGGATTCGCAAGAAACTTGACTCTAGAAGGTTTCCCAGGCGTCCAAGGAGATGTCCCCAGCTTGTTCCTTGGGCAGCTGAGGAGAGGGCACCTGAACTAGCCTTATCCTATAGCCATACTGATGAATATCATGCACATCACCATAGAACCTTCATCTGGCGATGGATGGAGATAGAGACAGAGACCCACATTGGAGCACTGGACTGAGCTCCCAAGGCCCAAATGAGGAGCAGAAAGAGGGAGAACATGAGCAAGGAAGTCAAGACCGTGAGGGGTGTGCCCACCCACTGAGAAGGTGGGGCTGATCTAATGGACTGGGACTGATTGAGCATGTGATCAAACCAGACTCTCTGAATGTGGCTGACAATGAGGGCTGACTGAGAAGCCAAGGACAATGGCACTGGGTTTTGATTCTACTGCATGGACAGGCTTTGTGAAAGCCTAGTCTGTTTGGATGCTCACCTTCCTAGACCTGGATGGAGGGGGGAGAACCTTGGACTTCCCATAGGGCAGAGAACCCTGACTGCTCTTTGGACTGGAGAAGGACGGGGAGGGAGAGGGGGGGAGGGGGAGGAACATGGGAGGAGGGGAGGAAATTTTTAATTAAAAAAGTTTATGCATATAAAAAACAAAACAGTTATCAAGTAAGAATTACAGTTATAATATTCAGTCCATTTGTATTTGACAAATTTAGAGAAAATATTTTATTATCTATCTTATCTTTGTGAATTTAAAGTTTTATACCTAATTTACATGTAGATGGAAGTTTCTGTCCTGCCTGATTCCATAGTCATTCAGTCCCAAAGAAACACACAGAGACTTATAGTAATTTCAAACTGTTTGGCCTATTAGATCAGGCTTATTATTAACTAGCTCTTCTAACTTAAATTAACCTACAGTATTTGTCTGTGTTTAGCCACATGGCTTAGTATCTTTTCTCAGTGAGGCATTCTCATCTTGCTTCCTTTGTGTCTGGCTGGTGACTGCATTTCTGCCTTTCCTTTTCCCAGAATTCTTAGTCTGATTGCTCTGCCTTAGTCTGATTCCTGCCTGGCTACTGGCCAATCAGCATTTTATTAAACCGATACAAGTGACAAATTTTTACAGTGTACAAAAGCATTATCCCACAGCATTTTTCTTTTATCATAACTAAGAAAAACTTTAACTATGACTGTCTCGTCTTCAATTCAATCAAATACCCCAGAAGGGCAAAATGTTGCCCAATAATAGGGATATCTGGACAGTCACTTAAGTTCTTCTGTGACATTGGGGAATCTAACTTTGGCCTATAGGCCCAGTATATCTGACAAACTTTTCTGAGAAGCAGGGAATTTTGAAGGACTGTCTTACCTTGTCATGACAAAGAATGACAGTCACCTTCTTTTGCATCCTGCTGGTCCAGTTTGGACAGTATTCTGTCATTAATTGAGGCAAGGGCAATTTCTTTGCCCAAATGACTAGCTTTTATCATAAACAAAGCAAACTTTATATGGAGTTTCTTTGATGCCCATTTTCTTCTTTGAAGTAGATTGGTGCTGTCAGGAGCAGATGTGTCTCAGTGTCCTGAAAGGCCTTAGGTTATTAAGCATATTAGATGCTATATTCTGTAGGTCTTTGAAGTGTCTATATAAATATGTCTGTGTATGAAAACATACCTAATATGTTTTCTAAACATATTAATATGTTTCAACCTAAAGTAAGTCTGACTATTATAGATAACTATTAATCTGTATTTCTTAATTATACACTATATTTTTAAATGAGCTGCATAAATATAACACTCCAAACAAGAGTAGAAATATACATATAGTATAACAAAATTAACTTCAAACTTGTGTCAATATACAAAAATCCATATCAATGTAAATTGCTTTTTTGGTTTAAAAGTAGATTCAATAATCTACCCTTTTAGCCCATTATTTATGTATCCTCTCTTTTTCTTTTTAAAAGAGATCCTTAAATTTAATCTCCTTTGTTCAGCTTTTCCCCTGACCAATAAAAACTTGTAAACAATTTTCACTAAATGATAATAAATATCCATAACCCATCTTTTGGGGATGTGTCATCATTCTCTAGGCTACTTCCTGTTGTTTAGGGGTGCTGGTAATCTTTGAAGGAACCTTGATAAAATCTGGATAATTGTTAGATCTTGGCTGGAATAGTTAATGAGGTTGGACTATCTCAGCCAACAGCCTTGAAACTGTTCTAGATGCTGGATCACCTGGACCATCTGTTTTCATTGGTATCTGGTCCCCTTGTTCCGAAAATATATAAATTTTTAAAGGTAACATATATTACAAGTATGGACTATGTGGTGTATACAAGTCAGTTAAAGATGATTTTTTTGTTTTGTGTTTGAGCAGATAAAAATACATCATGTGTCTTATAGGTGTATTTCTTTATATTTGTAGCCAGAATTTTTAGGGGATCTTCCTCATCTTTAAATTTGAATGAATCCATAGTCTCTTCTGTGGAAACAAAAGTATAACCTCTTTCCCAAAGTAACACATCTTTTGACATTAATTTTGAAGTCAAGAATTTTGAAAATGTATAGGTCAGTTTAAGCAGGGTTTGTAATCAAATGTCATTTAACAACTGTTGCTCCTTCAGCAGTCAAAAAAATTAAAGACAACACAATAACATACAAGATCCAGACTCTTTTATTATTTTAATTCTATCTATCTATCTATCTATCTATCTATCTATCTATCTATCTATCTATCTATCTATCTATGTATTTATGACTGTCTATACCTTACTCTTTTCTATCCTAAGTATTTGTATATTCTTAAGCACACTGTAACCTGTTTAGAGGTTTTTATCCATCTGGATCTGTTTTTACTTTACATGTATAACCTTTTCTGTCTGCATTAGCAAAACCCCAAATTCACCATGCATTGTGTTGCTGGAATTCATGCTGGCAGCTCAAGCTTGTACAGGCAGTGGTTGGGAGATGCCTCAATATATCACAGTCCATGTGAGAGATTGCAGTAACCCACTACAAGGCTTAGATCATGTGCTTGCAGCTGCCAGGAGACCAATCTCTATATTGCGGCTGGCATGAGAGACATGAGATTAAGAAGCCACATTTGGTTCCATTTTTGTGTGTTTAGAACCTTTATTTTTTTTTAACGCTTTCTCAGGTCTTTATGAATGTACGTATTGGACATTTGGGTGCCATTTATAGGTGGACTTTTCTTTTTTACCTGCCAATTCTCAAGTATCTGATGTGGAGACTTAATATTAATTATATATGCTTGTCTAATAGCTCAGGCTTATTACTATCTAACTCTTACATTTCAAATTTACCCATAATTCTTATCCGTGCTTTTTGAGGCTTGGTTCCTTTTCTCAGTACAGCACTTCCGTCTTGCTTCTCCCTACATCTCCTGGCAACTCCTAGACTCAGCCCTCCTCCCTAGTGTCCTCTTAACCTAAATTTACTGCTCAATCTCTTCATGCTCAGCTCTAAGACAGTCAGCTATTTATTAATCAGTGACAGCAATATATACTTTTAGTGTACAAAGAATGTTGCACATAAGAAGCCATGGATTTGAAAAAGAGGAAGGAGGAAGGGTTAGTTATATGGGAAGGGTTGATTGCAGGAAAGAGAAGGGAAAATGATGCAATTGAGAGACATTTGCTCAACCATGTTCATTGCTGCTGTCTTCATAATAGCTAGAAATTAAAAACAACCTAGATGCCCCTCAATAGAAGAATGGACAAAGAAACATGTGGCATACTTATGCAACGCAGTATTACTCAGTCATTAAAAAAGGAAATAATGAAATCTGCAGGTATTCTGAGTGAGGTATTCCAGAAAACGAAAGACAATATGGTATGTATTCACATACATGTGGATATTAGCTGTTAGGTCAATGATAACCAAGCTACAATTCCTAGAACCACAGAGGGTATGTATAACATAAGAGACTAGAGGGAACAGATAGATCTAATTATGAAAGGTAGATAGAATAGATATCTATTGATGGATGTGTAGGTCTGTAATGGGACAGTCAAATGGGAATGGGAATAGGAAAGGAAAAGGGGTAGTGGAAGGGAATGTGGGGAGAGACAGCTAAAATTCAGGGCCATGTGACAGGAAACCCAATACAGTAGAAATCTTCTAAGATATACACATATATGAAAGTGACCTAAATGAAATCAACAAATAATGGGGGTGGGGTGGGAGAGACAGAGATCCAACTGACCATCTCTTGTCACCAAACAAAGCTTCTAGTAATGGTATTGAGTTACATCTAATTGAGTTGTTGGTTGAAGGGGCTGTTGCCAAGACAAGTCACTCTCCAGAAGCTGACAGCAAGGTCCCACTGCTGACAATAACATCTACACAACTCATTGAACATGGAAAGTTGAGCTGGTGTCTAGCCTATGTTCCTGTGTCTTTTTTCACAGGAAGGAACTCCTCATGCTGTCTAATGAAGGAGAAGTGTTTCAAGAGAAATGGAAACACTGTAGCAGGCTATCTTGGACCACCAGCCCTGAAATCATGACACAGAGATTTATTATTAAAACTCACCCTAGCTTAGGCTTGTTTCTAGCTAGCTTTATTTTTTAACTTAAATTAACCCACTTCTATGATGGAGGAAGGTCATTGGTTAATTATAATAAAGAAACTGCTTGGCCCTCATAGGTTAAAACATAAGTGGGAGGAGTAAACAGAACAGAATGCTGGGAGGAAGAGGAAGTGAGCTCAGACCCTATGCTTCCCCTCTCTGGGCCAGACGCAATGAAGCAAGCCACCAGGTCAGACATGCTGAGTCTTTCCCGGTAAGCACACCTAGTGGTGCTACACAGAATATTAAAAATGGGTTAGATCAATATGTAAGAGCTAGCCAATAAGAGGCTGGAACTAATGGGCCAAGCAGTGTTTAAAAGAACACAGTTTGTGTGTTGTTATTTCAGGTAAAGCTAGCTGGTAGCAGGAGCTGGGTGGCGGAATGCAACCTGCAGCTCCCTCAACACTTCTATTATATCTGCATGTGTTTCTGGGGCTCATTTACCTCATCTATGTTCCGTCCATCCTGGTTTCCTGCTTCCTCTATGTCTTTTTGGCTGGCCTCCAGCTGTCTGGTTCCCATTTTCTCCCTCTCTATTAGTTCCATCTATCCCACCTCTGCCTGGCTATTACCCATTCAGCTTTTTATTAGACCAATTAGGTGCCTTAGGTAGGCAAGGTAAAACAGCAACACATCTTTACATAGTTAAACAAACACAGCATAAATAAAAGCAACACATCTTTACTTAGTTAAGCAGATATAGCATCAACCAATGCAACACATATTTACATAGTTAAATAATAAATATTCTATTCCACAATAAAACACCAAGCCATCCACAAAACCTTTATCTAAAATAATGTTCTGCTTGTAAGATATGCTAGGGCAATGTAGGCACCAAACTTGTGGGAATAACCAATTGATAACTGATTTGACTTAAGGCCCACTACATGAGTGGAACCCATATTGCCTGGATGACCAAGAGCTTAAAATGAGATAGACCTTGGACCTAGGGAAAAATCAAATACTATTGGTCTAAAAAAAGAAAGAAAAAGAAAAGAAATGTAGTGATAAAGTGACTATTAATGATGTTCTTCTATATTCCTAGATCAGTGCCTTGTTCAACCATCATCAGAGAAGCTTCCTCTTGCAGCAGATAGGAATGGATATAGAGACCCACTGCCAGGCATTACCTAAAGAGAGAGAAACTTTGGAACACACAGTTTTAAATGAGATATCTCCATCAAATTTCTCCCCTCACAGTTCAGGGAACCCAATGGAAGAGAAGGCAAAAAGAATGTAAGAACCAGAGGGAACCATATTAAGTGAGTTACTTCAGACCCAGAAAGACAAATATAACATGTACTCATTCATAAGTAACTTTTAGACATAATACAAAGAAAAACCAGCCTACAATTCACAATTCCAGAGAACCTACACAACATAGAAGACCTTAAGAGAGACATACATGGATCTACATGGGAAGGAGAAAAAGATAAGATCTCCTGAGTAAACTGGGAGTATTGTGGTCATGAGAGAGGGTAGAAGAGAAGAGGGGAGGAAGGCAGGGGAGAGGTCAAAAATGTATAGCTCAATAAAAACTAAATAAAATCTCATGACCCAGGAGAACAGACACAACTTCAATAATAATAATAATAATAATAATAATAATAATAATAATAATAATAATAATAAAAAGAACCAGAGGGAATGGAGGTCGCCAAGAAAATAAGGTCCTCTAAATGAACAGATCAAAATTCATGTGTACTCATAGAAACTGAAGCAGTATTCACAGGGCCTGTACCAGTCTACACCAGATCCTCTGGGCTTATAGTTTCCAGTTCAGTGTTTTTATGTTGTTCCTGAATGTGAAAACGTGTGTGTTTCTGACTTTTGTGCCTTCTCCTGGGCTCTTTTCTTCTATTGGTCTGTCTTGTCTTATTTCAATGTGATAGTTTTTGTTTTATATTATTTTATTTTGTTATATTAAAAGAATCATGACTGAATGAATGTAATCCTAGTCACTAGGTAAAGATTAACAATGAAACTGTTGTTTATACCTGCTGGAAGAGGGAAAACAATTTTTCTTCCATGCAATGACACTGAGTATACCAACCACTCCATGGCAGATCTCATGTTAAGAAGTAGTTGACCAAAAATAATGGACTACACAATAAAGAAAAAAATAATTAAATAAGAAGGAAGCAAATACACCCAAGTGTTGGCAGTGGTTGTGTCTGAGAGGTGGGTGTCACTCTTCTTATTTTCATTTTTGTCACTTTCAGTTCTGTAATTATTCAGGCAATAAACCTATATCAATATAATTTTTATTTAATTTTGAAAGGTCTATGCAGGGAAGTCATTGGAGATATAAATAAGCAGAGGAAACTGTAATAGTCTATCCTGTCCCTTTAAGAGGCAAGCTCCACCCACTCTCTTCTCCATCCTCCAAGGCAAGCTGATCTTCCTTCCAGCTTTGAGGAGAGTCAATCAGGGCAAAGTGCAGCCTGACATCTGAAGACCGCCAACACTGGCCTTAACCTGTTTCACATCTTAGCAACCACGCCCACTCTCTGAGAGTTTGTCAAAACAGACTGCTGGACTCTACCTCCAGAGACTCTGATTCAAGAGATTGGAATCTACTTTTCTAAACAATGGCCCAGGTGATGTCAATGCAGCTGGCCCAGGGACCAGGTGTCGAGACTCACCACACTAAGGTAATTTTTCTCGACTCACCTGCCATTTGTACAACCCAGAGAGCTTTAAAATATCCCAGTACCGAGGCTGCACCCCAGACCAATTAAACCAGAAGGTTGGGGTGGGACTCAGCCATCACTATGTTTTAAAAGCTCCCAAGGTGAACACAATGTGCAGCTAACGTTGAACATTGCTGCTCTAAGGAGAATTAAGTTAATCGTTTAACTACTGGGTACCTTGGCAGTGGATACTAAATTAGCTCAGTACCAAGCACCACCCCTTTCTCTGTGGACGAAGGAGTTGAAAGGATGCCTGTGGACAGTGAGGTTTAAAGCTTGAAGTCTGTCCACCTTCCTACATCCCAAGGACATGGGATGCTGAATGGGACATGGGGCTTCTGGTACTTCCTTGAGGAGAAGATAGAGGAGGAATATATAGAATCTTAACCTGAGTGTGTCTCCATTAGAGAGGGACAGTGGGCATGGTCAGACGAAAGATGTTTTCACTGAAAAGTAATTAGAGGCCCCGCGGTGCTAACCTGGAGGTGGTGGAAGTGTAGGGTAAAGGACTGGCTTTCAGAGCCATTGACTTGAGTCTTTAAAGCTGTCACGGGAGGAGTCAAAGCCGGGCCATGTAAAATACTTTACATGTGAAGAATTTGGGAGAAATGGGATTTACCACCAAACATCTATTCTGTATTTGTCTTCTCCTCCACTAACAAGAAGATTTTCTTGATTCCATTCCAGATATCATGTTCTCTAGCGTCTTCTTTTCCTTTCTCCCTCCCTCTTGTCCTCCCTCCCTCCCTCCTTCCCACTCTCCTTCCTGTCCTCCCTCCTTCCCTTCCATTCCTTTTGTTCTTTCTCTTCTTGTGTGTACGATGCATGCATGATGTGTGGGGGAACACAGGAGTCACAGTGCTTATGTGGAGGTCATGATCCTTCTTCAGGTGTTTGCTCCTACCTTCCACCTTGTTTGAGACAGGATCTCATTCTCTACACTGAGTGCACCAGGTTGGCTGACTCATGAGAGTCTGGGGATTCTCCTGTTTCTACCGCTCATCTCACAATATGGACACACATTACATGTCCACCCCTTACATAGGTGTCAGGGGTCTGAACTCAGGTCCCTCTGCCTGCTTGAGAAATGCTATACCCACAGGACCATCTCCCCAGCTCCATGTTTCTTTTGAAATCTGAGACAGCATGAGCCTTTCTCCAAAGTCGTACCTCCTTCCATGCCCTTACACTTTGATAAAGAATATTCTAGAAATTAGAATTACTTCTAAGGGCTGGTTCTGAAATGTTGAGAATGTATGTTTGGGGGAAGGAACGCTTTGGTGACTTCATTAGAGGCTGAGTTATAACCTTTAAAAGGCCATGTGTTCAAGTCCTAAATACCCAAATTTCCAGTGAGTCTCTCTTTTTAGATATAAAGCTCCAGAGTGTTTCTATTCGGATATAACTTCTTCGTCAGCTTTCTGCCATTATGACAGAACACCCAAGAAAAATCAACTTAAGGGAGAAAAGGTCTATTTGAACTTGTGGTTTCAGTGGGTTCAGCCTATAGTTGCTCCTCTCAGCTGCTTTCAGGGTGGTGTTAAGTTAGAAGAACGTGGCAAGAGACAGCTTTCTATCCCATGGTAGTCAGGAAGGAGAGGGAGAGGGAGGGGAGATGAGAAGGAGGAGGAGGAAGAGGAGGAGAGAAGAGGAAGGGGGAGAAGGGACAAGGAGAGGAGAATAGGGGGAGAGGGGAACAGGGGTAGAGGGGGAGAGAAGCTGCTAGGCCTAACTAGTCTTCAAGAACAAGTCCTGAGTAACATTCTTCCAGCTAGGCCTTATCCCCTAAAGGTTCTGATTTTTTCAAATTTCACTGCCAGTTGGGGACCAACATATCAATGCATCCATCTCTGCTGATTATTCCTGACACAGCAGAACAAGGTCATGTTACCATGCCGAACCTGCTAGAACAGATGTGCAATACAGAAGGTCTAGGACACCCACACAGAGAGAACTACTTTCAAGTTGAGAGAAATTGTGGAAAATCTAGCTCTGTCAACTCCCCATTCTCATACTTTCGGACATCATAACTGTGAGGCAGTTCAGGTACACTATCCTAGCCACCCAGTGTATGGTATTCTGTTACAGGCACTCTAGAGAACTCACACAGTTCTGTACGGTGGTGACTTGCTGAAGTAGAATTCAGCTTACTAGAGGACAGAAGCAGGTGAGTTAAAATTACAGACAGAGAATTAGGCTCAAAATAAATGTGATTGAACATTGTACACATACAAACAAATGCACACATGCACATACGGGGTGGGAGAGAGAGAGAGACAGAGACAGAGACAGAGAGAGAGACAGAGAGGTTTATACCCCAGTGAAATTATAATGGGTGTCTCCACCTTATTTTTTCAGACAGAGTCCCTCACTGAATGTGGAGCTCAGTGATTGGACAATACTAGCTACTAGGTGTCTTCCTGCCTCTGCCTTTCCAGCTCTGGGATTAGGGGTGTAATCCATCATGTAGGCTTTCTCTGTGAATACTGGAGATCTGAACTTAGATATCACTACACCAGTGGAGACATATTCCCATCCACTATGGTTCTGTTTTCTCATCTCTCATATGTGGTTGCCTTGATGCAACCAGAGCTTAACATGGTTCCTGCTGGCTCTAAGTTAGGAGCCATTATTATTTCTACTAATGTCTGGTTAATTCACAGAATGATAAGCTTCATTATGACATCTTCATAAATGTATATCATGGATTTTGATCACTTTTGTTCCATCACGCCCTTTCACCCCGTCACGCCACTTGGTTTCCTCCCTCTTCCAAATAGTCCCTTTTCTATTTTCATGTCCATTTACCCTGTTATTGTCGTGTATTAGCTGTACATAGAGCTTCACCACACATATTTGCATATTTACACAAAGCACATTGATTATAGTCATTCTTTTATTACTCTCTATTCCCCTCCCTTTCCCTATCTCCCTCTACAATTCTTAAAATTTCTGTTTTACCTCATGTCCATTTCCCCTTCTCACTTCCACATATGAGAGAAAACATTTGATATTTGTGTCTTTAAGTCTGACTTACTTCACTTCACACTGTGACGTCAGAGTGTAGCTTAGTGCAGCCACCAAGGAGAGTAGGATGATGGTTCCTGAAAATCCAAAATGGAAACAACTTTGTGATTCTTTCACTCCACTTATGAATCTATAACTTCTTCCTCTGTCAGAGCAAATTTTCTAAAGGAATATTAACTTTGATATGCCACTGATCCCTAGAGCCAAGCTCTTCCACCAATACTGGATAAAGAAAATATTGTGGTATACATACACAAAGGGGTTTATTCATCTATAAAGAAGAACAAAATTAAGAGCTGTTGTTTTCATTGTCTTAATGGCTGTTAGGAAGACAGCTCTCCTCAGGCACCCCCCATGGATCACTCTGCTCGACTCTCCTGAGGACAGGATGAAGCACAGAGGGCTGATGGATGTTGTCAGGTTGATAGATTTTTTTTTCCTGCTTCTTTCCAAAGTGAGGATTAACTGAATCCACAAGTTGGAACCTGACAAGAGGCATTAAAACTCAGTGCTTTGGGTAGTGTTTATATATTTAAGCCTTCTGGCCCAGGAATCTTTCAAGGCCAATTGTACAGCTGGCCTTATTTAGCTGAATCAGCTATTGTTACCTGAGATGTGCAGGCTGGCCAGGTTGATGGGTATTCAAGAAAAATGTGCTTGTATCTATGCCTCCCTTCTCTCTCTCACACACATTTCTTCTTTTTGTTTTTTTCTATTCATGTCCACTTGGTGACCTAATGAATATTATTTGGGTGTGTCTGTTAATACCTAACTCTGTGACCTTTTGTGTATCTATAATGCTCACGTCAAATTTACAAGATTGAGTCTATCATGGTTGGTTTTGATTATCTTCTAATGCCTGGGTTAGTAAAGCGCATCTCGGAGTGCACCCCTGAGAGCAGAGAGGATTAACTAAGGTGCCAAGACCTGCCCTCTGTGTATCTCTGTGCCATAGCTGGGGGCTCAGGTGAAACAAAAGGGGAGGAAGGAGGAAGCTGCCAGAACAGGCTGACCTCTATTTCCTGGCTGCTGAGATGCGAAGCACTCTGCTCTCTCATTTCTTCCTCACCACAGTGGGCTGAAACCTCAGAGGCCATGAGTGAAACAAACCTTCCCATCCCTCAAGTGATTCCTGTAGATATTTTGGCCAGAGCCACAAGATCAGAGTTTTTAAACATCTGTCTATCATCTATCTATCTATCTATCTATCTATCTATCTATCTATCTATCTATCTATCTATCTATCTATCTATCATCTATCTATCTATCTATCTATCTATCTATCTATCTATCTATCTATCTATCTATCATCTACTGTTCTCTCTCTCTTTCTCTCTGTCTCTGTGTGATGTAAGTTAGAGGCTAGGTTACAGGAGACGTTATCTCTTTCCATGATGTAGATTCTGGTGATTGAACTCAGGTTGTCAGGCTTGGTAATAAAATGCCTTTATCAGCTTAGCTATCTTTCTGGACTATAATGGAGAAAAATTCTTATTAAAAATGATCCTCTCTTTACTCTGCCTTTCACCTCCCTTTTGAGACAGAAATTCATAGTCCAGGCTGGCCTCAAACTCATGATCTTCCTGCCTCAGCTTCCAGAGTATGGGGATTACAGGCTTGATTCCCCTTTACATGGACCATTTGTGTCGAGCCCCAACCCCTTTGAGAGACTAAAGAGCAGTTGCTTCTTTGCTGGTCCAGACATTTTGACAATGACTTCAGTAATTTCCCTAAAGTTCTTTTAGAAGGATATATTGAACCTGTGCATTCTAAGGTTTCTCTGATGGCCAGAAATAAAACATCATAATCAAGCACACACCATATCAATTAACAGATATCTCCAGGGGCAGGCTCTTTCTTCAATATCTGCCCCTTTACAGCACACAGCACAGACAGAACACATTATGGACACATGCCCATAGATTTCTGCCCACCTCAAGAGATTTCTGCCCAGCCTGCTAATTTTCCTAAGGAGCCGTGTTAAAGTTTATAATGAACTTCAGGGTGGTGAACTGTAGAGGCCTAAAAATTGTGAGCCTATTTCTACGTTGATCAAAGGTCAGAGAGTTGGAACTTACCTCTAGTCATTCAAGGTTATTGTACTTCTACTTCAAACAAAGGTTCCACCTGTAATGATTTCAATCACTGTGAGGCTAATACTTCTGGGTTCTAGGGGCTATGCATGTGCAGACAGGTCCTTAGGGAGAAGTGCCTAATGTCCCCGGGGGATGTTAAAGGGCCCTGCATGACCCATGTGTGGTGTGGATTGCATCATTCACATATGACTCAGCTAAGCCCTTGCATCCATGTATGACTCAGCTAAGTCCTTGCACACATGCATGAGCCCCTTCATCTGCATATGACGTAGTTAATGTAATGGTCTGTTCTGTCCCTTTAAGAGACAAGTCATGCCCATTCCCTCCCTCAAACCCCAAGGCAAGCTTATATTCAGCTTCCAGCCTGAGTCCCTTCCTTTCCATCTCTTGAAGAGGCAGCTTCTGTCTCTCCCTTCTCCCCACTTCTCCCCTTCTCCCTTCTCTGTTTCTCTCTCTGTTTTTTCTCTGCACTTCCCCCCTTCTCCTCTTACCTGCTCTCCCCTTCCCTTCCATAACCCACTAAATAAATATCCAACTTTACTCTGCATGGTATGCCTATTCTTCTCGGTCTCTCACCTGCCATGCAGCTTCCTTCCTGGACCTGGGTGCCTTTGTGGCCTGCCGTGGTCTCAGGACCTGCTGCCTGCTGCCCCTCAGGGACCTGTGGTGTGATCTCATGGCCCTCTGCCCACTGCCACCACTTGGAGAGCTTCAGTGTTTCTGCTGCTGCTCCTCTCAGGGATCCTGCAGCATTTTACTTAAACCATTACATTGGTGATGTGGAATTCTGGGTTCAGGAACCAGGTTTTTTTTCAACAACTCTGCATTCTGTCTCCTGAATGTTGACCTCTATGCATACCAACAGCTTTGTTGGTGAGTTTTCCCCTTCCAGCCCCCAACCACAACCTTCATAGGTATGGTTGAGCTCTTCACTAATATTTATCTCTGGTTGCTTTTCATAGTTAAAAACGTGACTGGACAACCCAGGGTCAGTCCTCCCATGCTAACACCTCACAGGCTGTGCAGTGCATTCGATTGGGAGCCCAGGGTCCCTCGGATTTTTCTTTCTCCCTTTTTTCTTTTTCTTTTGGACTAGTCATCAGTGGTCCTTGCTGTGAGAGACTACCTGAAGTGGCCTCCAGCCTCTCTGGCTTCCGAGTTACCTGGACTAGAGCCAGTCAGACTTTAACACCCTGCCTGTAGAGAGAGGACACTGTGGTGTTTTTTTTTTTTTTTTTCTCCCAGGTTTTTGTGTTTTCAGCTATGGTATAAACCCTCAAGCTATGCTCTGTTGATGTCCTGTCAGCTCCACTTTCCCTCAAACTGTCCCTGCCACTGCTGCCGACAAGATTGGTCAGATCCATGAGGCAGCTGTTTTCAATTCCAGCCTTTACTCCCTGCTGTGATTTGTGGAATGGAGGCTTGGCAACAGCATGGATCACACCTCTACGTCTCTCTTGTTTATTATGTTTAAAATTCCTGTGGCTTAGAAAATGTGGTTTTTCCATGTAACATGTGACCATCACCATTTTGACTGAGATCAGGTAACCTTACCATCATCTTAAGTAAGGTCAGGTGACTTCATTGCTGAGAGCTAGGTCAGATGACCAAGTCATGCCATTCTTTACTGAAGCATTCCCTGCCTGGTCTCCTGGTTTACTTATGTTTTTGTCTTTAAATTCCCCTTGTTGACTCTGTTACATGTGTGTTTTGCTCAGTGGCAGGCCTTTGGTAGAGCCCAACAAGAGCATCTACTTTGCCCAACTTTTGTTCACTATGTGTGTGTAAGTGCATGCATGGAACTTAAATGCACCTATGTTTACTGTTAAATGTTATAATTGTCTGTTCATTGTATCTCATTCCAGACTACAAAGCAATAAGTTTCATGTTTTAAACTGGTATTTACTTTTAAGTCTCTTATATTTAATCTAACCCTGCTTTACTTGTTAAGTTGAGAGCCAGTACAGTCAAGCTAAGACCCAGATCTCCAGGCAGAGTCTAACTCATCTGTAGAGTAGTTACAAGTAAATAGCCCCCAACTACTCAGAGATCTGGGGAATATGGCATTTAAATATTTAATTATTAAAAGCTTTTCATAATAAAAAGAGACAGGTTGCATCCTAGCAGCAGCGCTCTATTTCCTCCAAAGAAGACAGAAGACAAATGGGCACAGAACAATGTCCATCTGTAATTTGCTTCAACTGCCAAGCACTGACCACTGATCTCCAGATGTGGACAGAATCATTGGAATCAACAACCTAGCTGCTCAGGTCAAGGTAGGCTTGTCTTCCTACAGATTTCTTAGCCTAGAGGATCTTCTGGAGCCTGGCAGGCCCTGCGCTAAACAGCAAAATATAACCCTCAGCAACCATGGAGGGCCCTGTGGAGTAGCTCTAGGTGCCAACATCCCAATTGCTAAGTAAGTCCTATAGAGAAATGTTATCCACAGTCTTTTCTTTCTTTGGTATGCCGTGGTGTGTGTGTGTGTGTGTGTGTGTGTTTGTGTATGCAAGTGTGTATCAGATGCCTTCCTTAATCACTGTCTACTTTATCTTCTGAGACAGGCTCCTTCCCTTGGCCTGATCGACTAGTTGATGAGCCTCAGGAGTCTCCTGTCTTTACTTCCTCAGAAACAATATTACAGGTATTCTCTGACATGTCCAGCTTTTCCCATGGGTTCTGTGGATTCTTGTGCAGTAAGTATTACACTGACCAGGCCATCTTTCCAGCCCTTATTATTCACATTTTGAATGCAAGGAAGTTGAGTAAAGGAGTCCAAATTCAAGCCCATGGAGTAGGAATCAGTCCCTGTGAGCAATGCTAGTTCTTGTTGGCCATATCCTTTTCTTTTGGATATGACCTTAGCCTCTGACCAAGGATTATGAATGCATGCAATGCAAGCCAGACCTTACCTTCTGGATATCCATGACTGACCTTGGGTGGGCTCTGGCTTAGCTTTCCAAGTTGGTACCCTTCTTTTAAAATGAGGTTGAAATTCTAGGAGGAATAGATAGACAATCTCTTTCCTGCAGAAATTCTCAGAAAATTCTTCTTTTCTCTACCTGGAAGGTGTGTTCATGAGTATGCAATCTGGAAGCCATTTTATTGCCACAGGCCAGGGTCCTCTTTTGGTGTTTGGGAGAGCAAAGAAACAAGGGGGGAGATGTCAAGTCTTTGGTGATATCTTTGGTTTGGCTAGCACAGCTCATACCTGAAGGCCTCTTGTGGGATTTTGTTATGACATTTTAGAGCATACCTTTGTTGTTCTTGATCTTCTTCTCCACGTCTTGAAGGCCTCTTGTGGGATTTTATTATGACATTTTAGAGCATATTTTTGTTCTTGGTCTTCGCTATCTCCATTGTTCGTCAACTCCTTCTCTCCTTCTGCTTTCATGTTATGTGTGTTTTGTTGTGTTCCTTTCCCTTGCTTTCCCAAGTCTCTCCTTTACTCTTTCATGGCCTGTTTTTAGTTTCATTACTTATACTCTCTCTATATATATGTTTATATAAAACACATATGTGTAAACATTACAAGCTAGGATTCATATATGAGCAGAAACATGCAGTATTTGTCTCCAAGTCTGAGTATTTCATGTGAAAACATGAATGCTTTAGCTTGACTTTTCAGTTTGCTAAAAGAGAATATCCCTCAGTTGGTACACAAACCAAGGTCTATCTGAATCTAAGACTCAAAGTCTCCTAAATTGCCAATGCCTGATAAAATGCTGCTTACCACTGAAATCTGGCCTGAAAGTGATGCTGTACACAATGGCTTCTAATTTTGTATTACAAGACCCAAGAAGACAAAAAGTTAAGACCATTCAGTCCTTAACTTGCTAGTAGAACTACTGTCAATACCTGCAAGGAAATTCCAGGATGCATAAGACTGACTGAGTGGAACTGGAGACTGTGAAACCATTTGTTGTCTAGAACAGGTAAGTCTAGTCCTTATAACCCTTAGAAGAAATTTTTCTCTCCTCTTACCTCCACAGCTTAGTCACCTTGTGCCATGAAGTGACATGTCCTTCCCGAACACTGTGTTTTCAGTGATAGATCACTGCCAAAAAAAGTTTTGGAGAATCTTTTTGTATTTTTATGCCCAGGCAATGTATTACTGTAGGATACACAATGATGTAGGGGAAAAAATCATGCTATTTCTTTAAACCAGTACCTTGTGATGCATTCTAACCATTCAGACAACTCAAGGATGAAGATATCGATGTATTGAAAGACTGGCAATAAAGTTCACTGTGAATGTTGGTACACATATTTTTGTTTATTCATTGTGTGTGTTTCATGTGTTTGTAAGTTTGATATGTGTGTGAGTGACCTTGTGTGAATGCGTGCACTTATATGTATAGGCCTGAGCTTAATGTGGGGGACTCACCCTCCATCATACTTCTATTATACTCTTTGTGGCAGGGCTTCTCAGTAAGACCCAGGCTTACTGATATGGCTAGTTTTGCTAACCACCTTGCTTTCCATCTTATCTATTTTTAGAAGCTGGACTTTTAAGTGAACCAATGAGCTCACCCAGCATTTACATGGGTTCTAGGGATCCACACACCATTTCTCATGCTTTTGTGACAAGTGCTTAACTTGATCTAGTTCCCCAGACTCTTTGGATGGCACAATTCATCTTGTGGAAAACCAAAAAGAAAAAAAAAATCATACTAACTTCTTTTTCTTCAAGTGTCATGAAGCACTATTTAATTCTAGTCTCTGATAAATAATAATAAAGACAGTAATTTAGAAGCAAAACAATTGTGAAATCTACTATGTTCTTCTATAATGCCTAATATCAAAAGAAAAGTCTTATTCTAGAAATATATGTAAAAGTATTCCTGAGATTAAAATCAATGTGATGTTGTACTTTTTTTGTATTTTAACTATTCTCTGACAATACATGTACACAATGAGTTCCAATTATATGTACAGCAATTAACCCCTCTTCTCCCCTCAGTCCTTCTGAACATCCTCTTTCCCCAGCTGCTTCTCATCCTTTCTTGTTCATGTGTGTGTGAGTGTATGTGTGTGTGTCTGATGTGTATATGTGTGTGTATGTATGTGTGTGTGAAATTACTAGGCTAATTATGCTAGTTTGCATAAGCATTGTTAATATTTTTATGTATAAGAAATACTAGAGTTGGGTAAATGTAAAGAAAAAACTACAGTAGATAAAACCCAATATCATCCAAAATTAGGGAGAAGACTAATTGGACTTTGTTATGGAATAAAATCTTTTTGTACAGTGTGAAGATGTGTCTTTGCCAAGGTGCCTTTTAATTGGATTAATAAAGAGATGACTGGCTGGTAGTTAGGCAAAAAGAGGTTAGGTGGGAAATCCAAACTGAGAGGCTACTGGGAAGAATGAGGGAATGTGGACTTAAGGAGTCTCAGGAGACACTATGAGACACAGAAAGAACAGGATGGGAATTACATAGATGATGTAAATGAGTCTCGGGGCAGCACATAGATTAATAGAAATAAGTTAACTCAAGTTATAGGAGCTACCAAAAACAAGCCTAATCTATAAGCTAAGGATTTATAATTAATATTAAATCCCTGTATGGTTGTTTGGGAGCTGACTGACAGGACAGAGCTAACCAGTGGTCTTGAGGGAAAACTCCCTTATAAATAGTACCCAACGTGGGACTTGATGTATATCCACATAAAACCTAAAAAAGCTCAAGAAAAGCTTCCAAACACACAGAAACAGAGCCAAACATAGTTTTTTAGTCCCACAGTCACTCATGTGGGCAGTGGTACAGAGAGGTGTCTCCTGGCTACTTCCTGTAGGCTTGAACCATGAACTAAGTCACATGGTGGCTTGAAGTTTTGCTCATGTAGACAAAAATATTACAGATCCATCATAAAGATAGATTCAGGCAGGAAAAAAATCTCTGAATGGATTACTGTGTGTTTAAAAATAAGCATAGGCCTGGGAGAGAAAAAAAAGGGTATAGACAATCTAAAAATGGTTTAAAAATAATAAAGTTTTTAAAAATGGAATAAAATAAAACAATAAAGCCACATAAAGATGGAAAGTACAAGGGGAATCTGGGTCCTGTATGTTATTGTGTTGTCTTTAAATTTTCTGGTTGCTGATGACAATGGCTGCTGAGAGACATTGGATTATAAAAGCTGCTAGATTAAACCAACCTAAATATTTAAACATTATCTTGACCTCAAATGGAAACCAGGACATGTATTATGTTGAGGAAGAGGATTTTTTGTTTGTTTGTTTCCAAAAAAAAAAAAAGCTATGGATACCATAAAAATAGATAAAGATTAGATTAGAACAGGAGAAACCTCTTTATTAAAAAAGGCAATAGTTCATCAAACAGATTGGTCATTCATTCTAAACTAACATAAAAGACTAACAAATACTTTTCATTTGATCAGATATAACCTGCCTCCCCTGGAAAAAAAAAATAAACTTCCCGAAGTTAGTGTTGGGGCATTTTTTTTTTTTTTTGGTGTGTGTGTGTGTTTGTTTGGGCTTTCCAGGAATTGAAGGCATCAGACTATGGATTCTGAACATTACTGAACAAATGAGACATCAGAAAAAAGAGACAAATTATCCAGAGAAAATGTCCCCCCCCCAAAAAAGAGTAAATTGGCCTAATGATATAGCACATTTCCAACAGGATAACATTTCATAGATCTTCCTAAATGTTTGCTTTTTTCCAAAGACATATAAGACAAATTATCTTTTTGTAGTTCTTGTTCAGCTAAAAATTAAAGTTGACTTTGGAGTTAGAGCATGACTGCCTCCTTCTCTAAACCCAAGCATTCTTGTTAAAGGAAATCTAAAATCTCTGTTGCATGTCAGAAGAGCCACCAAAAATGAGGCAGAAGAAAAAATCAAAATTAAAGCACTATTCTATTTCCACTAATCTCATAATCTTTTGATTTTATTTTGACTCTTTAAGACTTTTTCTTAAGGTATAAATATTATCTCAAAATTTATAAGATTAACGTATATATATTTTAAACTTTGTCATGATATTAATGAACACATAGAGTGCTAATTCTAGAAAAAGGCCTCATCAAACTTCCTGTATATTATTTCAGGTTTGAGTCTCTATCAGGAAACTAGGAATTAAGTTTGTGTATTGTGGATGTGTTTACCAAATTGTAATCCTTTAACCACTCCAAGATCTGCTGCATATGAGATTTGAAATGTTTAAGTGTTTTTTGTTGTTGTTTTGCAGTGAACCGTGACCATTCCTAACAGTCACCTTTGAAGTCTTTAAAGGGATGATAGACCCCCACAACAATGATTCCACTTTGACTGTGGTAATGCCACTAAGATGACAAATATAATCCAAAGATCACCTTTGGACTATAAAATGCTTGGACAATCTCAAGGAGGCTAGCTGAGATGGTCCAGTTTTACAAACTGCTCTAATCAGGTCTTGAGATAAGCCCTAAACTTTCCCACAACACAGAGGCTGAACAACAAATGATAAGCCTAGCTCTCCCAGGACTTGACCATATCCCAATTTTCTTAGGGTCCCCAAAGATACTTTCACCCCCAGACAACAGGAAATAATTTTAAAAACATGATATCCACATTCCCAAGAGGTGGAGTGGATGGCTCTTGGTTATTCAGTGGATTATGGATATTTGTCATCATTTAGGGGGGTTGGTTGCAAGTTATTTTTTGCAATGGTCAGGAAAAAAGCTGAAAAAAAGAGATTAGATTCAGGGATCTCATTCTGAAAAGAAAAAGGGGATATAGAAATGACAGGATATAGAGGTAGATTGTTGAATCTACTTTTAAACTAGTCTTAAATATTTTATATTGGTATGGATTTTTGTATATTGATACAAATTTAAAATTCTTTTCTTTTACTGTATATATGTTTCTACTCTTGTTTAAGATATTTAATATATTGATACAAAATTAAGATTATTTTTCTTAGAACATCTGTACATATGTTTGAACTCTTGTTTAAGGTATTGTACCTATGCAGCTCATTTAGCAATGTAAAGTAAATTTCTAGTCCTTGAAAGTTATTATGACAAATTATTTAGGACAGTAAAGAGAGACAGGTTGGTAGTTAGTCACCTATTACAATGAAATTTGTAGTCATATTAGGTATGTTTTCAAAGTAAAACAGAGATATAGTTTAGATAGACAGGTGGTCTTCAAACATTTTGGAATTTAAGATGTTTTTAATAATATAAGTTTATTTTCATGGAAATGAGACATGTTATCTCCTGACAGCACCAATCTACTTCAGAGAAGGTGATGGGCATCAAAGAACCTCCATATGGAGTTTACTTTCTTTGTTAGCCATTGGTCAAAAAACTGTCCTTGCCTTGACTGCTTGTTGTCCAAATCGGACAAGCAGAACACAGAAATTTGCCAAGACAACGTGGGACAGTCCTTAAAAATTCCTGCTTCATAGAAATGTCTGTTAGATATTCTAAGCTGGTAGGCTGAAGATGGGTGCCCAATATTACAGAGGAACCCTGGCACGATTTCCCAGATAGCCAATTGTTTCTGTCATCTCTCTAAATTTTGGAAGTTGCTTGTTATGCACTTCCTATAATATTACACAGCTAATATTATATCTTTCTCATGTCTTTGAGGGAGTTGAAGACTAGATAGTTACAGTTCCAGTTCTTCCAAAGCACGGTAGAAAATAAATTAGGTACAAAACTTTGGACTTTTTAGGAGAGGACAAGTTAATGAAGTAATTTCTCTAATTTTGCCAGTTACAAATGGATGGGACATTGTGAGTGTATTCCTTACTTGACAATTGTTCCTGTTACATGTAGTTTCATTTTTGTTAAGGTTATTACCTTTCCTTTCTATTTAGACATTATCTGATAATAATTCTTATTTTATATAGTTTTACTATGTTAGAATTAAAACCTTTCCTTTTTAATTAGACAAACAGGGGAACTGTTATGGATGGATCAATCTTTTTGTACACTGTGAAGATGTGTCTTTGACAAGGTGCCTTCTGATTGGATTAATAACGAGCTGACTGACTGGTAGCTAGACAAAAAGAGGATAGGTGGGCAAGTCAAACTAAGAGGGTGTTGGGAAGAAGAGGGCAGAGCTAAAGGATTCACAAGGAGATGCCATGAGACACAAAGAGAACAGGAGGGTAAGTACATAGATGAGGTAAATAAACCTCGGGGCAGCACACAGATTAATAGAAATGAGTTAATTTAAGTTATAGGAGCTGGCTAAAAACAAGCCTAAGCTATTGGTTGAGCATGTATAATTAATATAAATTTGATTATTTGGGAGTTGGCTGATGGGACAAAGCTGGTCAGTGGTCCTGATGAAAAACTCTGCCTAAAGAACCCCCTCTTTTTCTTACAGGGGCTGATTATATAGCTTAGATTGGCCTACAACACCTAATCTTCCAGCTTCAGCCTTATAAGTTTTGGGATGACAAATGTGGACCACAAATCCATCATATATATTTTCCCAACATGATGAAGTACTAATTTAAAATAAGCACTCAACCTCTTTGATAATAGAGAAGTGCATAGGATTAAAAAAGTAGGTAGTAAAAAATACACACTAAACCCTTTAAGCCATCACTAATCATGAATAAGAAGTCAAAAAGGAAAAATATTTATTTTCAGTTGTAAGACTCAGAGAAGGCACTCAATGTGTGTTGCTCATATGAACAAATATATACTAAATGTATTGTATACATCTATCTGAGGGTGGAACATGTTTAAAAGTGTATTCCTGCTTTAAATGAGAAGGTGAAAGAATGTCCAGGTGCTAGTAACTCAGAATTTATATATAAGCTTACAATAAAACAATCAAAATCTTGTTGGAACTTCCAAGGACCTTGAAAATAACAATCCTGTTGCTATCATCCAGAAAAATGAATAGGTAAGATTATATAGGGATTTTGACAAGAAGGATGGGACCAGTCAATATCTGGAAGATGGACATTTTTCTAACCCTGTCACAAAGTGCTCCAGAAAAGACAGAAGTGCTATATTGGTACAAGAAACTATCAAAATCAATGGGATAAGTTCACATTTACCATGAAAGATTCCCACAAAAAGGCACCACTAACTGAGGCAAGAATATAATGAGTTCAAAACCAGCCTGGCCTATATATTGAGAGCCTGTCTCAAAGAACATCCTCAGTGGTAGAATGCTTTCTGAGCATGCCCAATACCCAGAGTTCCATCTCCAATATCACAAAAGAAAAAAAATAATCAATGGTAGGCACTAATATAAGATATTAGTTCAAAAGAGTGGTCATTTATTGGAAAAAACAATGACTTTAGGCCTTCTCTATTATATCCCCTAATTTATTCTAAATGAATTAAACACACTAATAAGAACTGAAAATTTCAGTTCATTTCCTTTCATCTCAGCGGCCTGCATCTTCATCTGCATCAAATTTGCCTGCTCACCTAGACAGAGAGAAAATTGTGGTGGTATCCTCGTTGGGATGTAGATTTTATTACTATGATGCTATGATAACATGATTCTCAAGCAGTTCCAATCTCATGACACCAAAGTGGTGTAGGAGGTTCTTCTGTCTATGTGTTGCTTTCATTGGTTGAATAAAGAAACTGCCTTGGCCTTTTGATAGGGCAGCAGCTTAGGTAGGCGGGGAGACAGAACTGAATGCTAGGAAGAAGAACAGAGTCAGGTAGATGCCATGGTTTTCCTGCCTGAGATGGACGATGGTTAGACTCATGCCAGTAAGCCATAGTCAAGTGGCGATACAGATTATTAGAAATGGGTTAAATCAAGATGTGAGAGTTAGCCAATAAGAGGCTAGAGATAATGGGACAGGCAGTAATTTAATTAATACAATTTCTGTGTGATTATTTCAGGAGTAAGCTAGTCGGGTCGGATGGAACAAAGGGGCCTGTGTTCAATATGTGCTCACTCACTGGAACCATGTGAGGATTCTTGTTTAAAATGCAGAGCATGGTCCCTTCCTGGCCAAACAAGTGAGAACTTTTAAGAATGGGTCACAAGTGTTTATATATTTTTTAATTTTCTCATTAGAAATTATTTCTTATAATTATTGATTTATTTATTGTCTATGTGTATGCATTTGTAGTGTGTGTGTGTGTGTGTGTGTGTGTGTGTGTGTGTGTGTGTAGGCTCTCATTCTTGTGCATGCATGTGGAAGCCAGAGGAGGAGGTGGTAGATCTATTACTCTGCCTCATCACCTGGAAGAAGGGTCTCCCACTGAATCTAAAGTTAGGCTGGCCATCAGCAAGTCCTGGAAATGCTCTTGTTTCCTTCCCTGACCAAAGCTGGGGCTATAAGTCCTCATGCAAATATGTATCACTTTTGACATGAGTTCTGGGGATTCCAGTTCAGGTTCTTAACATTTGTTCATCAAGTACTCTTAGTACTGAACCATCAAAACAGCCACACTGATTGTATTTTTTTTTAATTTTAATTTTTATTTATTTATTTATTAAAGATTTCTGTCTCTTCCCCACTGCCGCCTCCCCTTTCCCTCCCCCTCCCCCTATCAAGTCTCCCTCCCTCTTCAGCCCAAAGAGCAGTCAGGGTTTCCTGCCCTGTGGGAAGTCCAAGGGCCACCCACCTCCATCCAGGTCTAGTAAGGTGAGCATCCACGAAACTGCCTAGGTACACCAATAGGTACAGTAGGATCAAAAACCCATTGCCATTGTTCTTGAGGTCTCAGTAATCCTCATTGTCGACTATGATTGTATTTTTTAAAAAATTGCTCCTCCTAGAGTTTTCTCCTCTTTCTTCTCTCTGCTTGCCAGCCCCACCTA
This sequence comes from Alexandromys fortis, assembly GCF_014885135.2. Classification (NCBI taxonomy): domain Eukaryota; kingdom Metazoa; phylum Chordata; class Mammalia; order Rodentia; family Cricetidae; genus Alexandromys; species Alexandromys fortis. The sequence continues at coordinate 10,050,934 of NW_026067891.1, read as the reverse complement.
GCCTTTTTCCTGCCTTGTTATTGACCATTCAGCTTTTTGTTAGACAACCAGGTGTTTTAGACAGGCAAAGTAACACACATTCACAGAGTTAAACAAATGCAACATAAAAGAATACAACATATCTTTGCTTCATTAAACAAATGTTCCACAGCATAAACAAATGTAATAATCTTAAAATAATAATCCAAAACAGAAGGGTTTGGGTTTTTTCTCATTGTGCTGATAATAACCTGTAGTTCAGAAAGGCTAAAATAGACCCCAGGGATTTAAAATTGAATTTACATTATTTAAAATTGTATTTTAAATAAAGTATCCGATTATTGCTGCCGTTGTTGGAATAAAATCTGTTTGGGACCTAATATTTCTTGTTTAATTTTGAGGATTGTGGGCAGTAGAAGCCTTAGTCAATCTGCAGTTACTGATGAGGGGACGGACAAGGATGTCATGTCTCCTAAAAGCATGGGGGAGAGGGTTTCTCACTCACTGAACCTTCCTCTTAGAGAAGAGAAGGATATGAAGAAGGGGCAGGGGAACAAATGAGAAAAATAAGATTAACATTAACCCTGGACAAATCTTTTGTTCCTCATACAGTCTTAACCTTAGCTATGGTGCTTCATCTGACTTTATGCAAGTATCTGTGAGGCTTGGTTAGGAAGCAGATCTTAGGTCTGCATTTCCTGCTGCATCTTGGGTGGCTCATTACAGAGTAAACTGAGGTGGCCTAGAGAGATGTGGGTAGATGAACACAGCATTGCATGCCCAGAGCCCAGCTCCACACCCCAAATTACTTCTTGATGGGTCTATTATTTTGCCTGCCACATGGGACTCCTAGATTCAGCTCATAGTAGATCATTTACTAAATGCTAATTGTCATTGTTTTGCCTCCTGCTGTTTGAATATCCCTGGGGTCTATTTTAGCCTTTCTGAACCACAGGTTGTTATCAGCACAATGGGAGAAAACCTGAACCCTTTTGTTTTGGATTATTATTTTAAGATTATTACATTTGTTTATGCTGTGGAACATTTGTTTAATGATGCAAAGATATGTTGTATTCTTTTATGTTGCATTTGTTTAACTCTGTGAATGTGTGTTACTTTGCCTGTCTAAAACACCTGATTGTCTAACAAAGAGCTGAACCGCCAATAGCAAGGCAGGAGAAAGGATAGGTGGGGCTGGCAGGCAGAGAGAAGAAAGGAAAAAAATCTAGGAGAAGCAAGAGGATGAGAAAAGGAAAGAGTAAGAAAAGAAGGGGTCAGCCACACAGTCAGATATGAAATAAGAAGGAAAGAAAAGATATACAGAAGTAGAGAAAGGTAAAAGTCCAGAGGCAAAAGGTAGATGGGGTAATTTAAGTTAGGAAAAGTTGGCTAGAAATAAGCCAAGCTAAGGTCAGGCATTCATAAGTAATAATAAGGCTCTGTGTGCCTATCTGGGGGCTGGGTGGTGAAGCATGATTAATAAAACCTCAGAGAGAGATATTGGAGATCAACCCGAAGACTAGACTTGCAAAACAGCTAGTCACTGGTTCTTACCTTGACCTCAGTCCAAAAATGGTGATCCTGCCTCCAGGAAACCTCAGAATGAGACTGAGACTCGGAGTTGTCTCCTCCCATTTTATAATCCTCTCTAAGGGCATGTACCACTACTGCCTGGTTTCCATGGCAAGCTAGTGTGGCTACTGGAATTAAAGGTATGTATCATTGTGGCTACTGGGATTAAAGGTGTGTGTCATAGCTGCCTGGTTTGTAAGGCTGACCAGTATGGTTGTTTTACTTTTCTGACCTTCAGGCAAGTTTATTTATTAAAATACAAATGAAATGCCACTTACAGTGTGGTGGATCCCCTAAGAGAAAAAGAGAAAGAGTAAAAAAATCCAACTATACCCTTCACACATTTGAGTAAGGATTCTGAGACACTGCTGGGAGAGCTCTTGGGTTCCTTTCCTTCTTTCCGTCTTTCCGTCCTTCCTTCCTTCCTTCCTTCCTTCCTTTCTTCCTTCCTTCCTTCCTTCCTTCCTTCTTTCCTTCCTTTTTTCCTTCCTTTGCTCGCCTTCACTTTCCTTTATTCCTGGTATTTAATTAATTACACTTTAAAAAAAGATTTTAAAAAGCCTGCTGGAGAGAAGTGGTTAAACCACATGCTGCTCTTGTAAAAAAGTAAATCTCTCACTGCATTCTCATCAGGTGGTTCACAGCCATCTGTAAGTCCAACTCCAGAGGATCCAATGCCTCTGACACTGACAGATACACACACACACACACACACACACACACATGCATGCACGCACACACTCGTGCACATACATACCTTATTTTGATTAATTCTCCTCCTCCTTTCTCCCAGTTTCTCTCCCATATACCTTAGATTGTGATTTGTAGGCTGGTTTTCTTTGCTTCATGTTTTGAAACCACCTATGAGTGAGTACATGTGATAATTGTCTTTCTGAGTCTGGGTTACCTCACTCAAAATAATGTTTTCTAGCTCCATTTTCCTGCAAAATTCAAAATGTCATTATTTTTTTTCTGCTGTGTAGTACTCCATTGTGTAAATGTACCACATTTTCCTTATCCATTCTTTGGTTGAGGGTTATTTAGGTTGTTTCCAGGTTCTGTCTATGATAAACAAAGCTGCTATGAACATAGCTGAGCACATGTCCTTGTGGTATGATTGATCATCCTTTGGATATATACCCAAAAGTGGTATTACTGGGTCTTAAGGAAGGTCGTTTCCTAGTTTTCTGAGAAGTGGACACACTGACATACAAAGGGGTTGTATCAGCTTGCATTCCCACCAGCAATGCAGAAGTGGAACCAGGTTTCTTTACAACAGCTCTGCATTCTATCTGCCTGAATGCCAACCTCTATGCACACCAGTGGCTTTGGTGGTGAGTTTTCCGCTTCCAGCCCCCAACCACAGCCTTCTCAGCTACAGTTGAGCCCTTAACTGACATTCATCTCTGGTTGCTTTCCAAAGCTAAAGACGTGACTGGAAAACCAGGGTTGGTCCTCCATGTTAGCACTGCACACTCTGTGTGGAGCATTCAGTTTGGGGGCCCAGGGTTCCCTGGATTTTTTTCTCCTTTTTTTTCTTTTCTTTTTGACCGCTCATAAGTGGTTCCCACTGTAAGAGACTGCTCGCAGTGGCCTCTAGCCTTTTTGGCTTCTGAGTCTCCTAGACCAGAGCCAGTCAGGTTTTAATACTCCACGTATATAGAGAGAACACTCTTCTATAGGCCCTGTTGTGGTGTTTTTTTTTTTTTTTTTTTTTTTTACAGGTTTTCATGTTTTCAGCTATGGTATAAACCTTCAAACTATGTTCCACCAGAGTCCTGCTGGCTCCTTTTTTTTTTCCCAAACTGTTCTGCCACCATTGACAACAAGATTGGTTGGATCCAAGAGGCAGCTGTTTTCAATTCCAGCCTTTACTCCTTGCCATGGCTTGTGGCACAGTGGATTGGCAACAGCATGGATCATATCTCTAGGTCTCTCTTCCATACAACATGTGACCACTGCCATTTTGACTGAGGTCAGGTGACCTTACCACCATCTTAATTGAGGTCAGGTGATTTCACCACCATCTTAACTGAGAGCCAGGTCAGGTGACCAAGTTCTGCCATCTTTACTGAGGTATTCCCTCCCTGGTTCCCCAGTGATGACTCTGTTGCATGTGTGTTTTGTGCAGTGGCATGTCTTTGGTAGGGCCCACCAAAGCATCCACTTTGCCCAGTTACTGTTTGCTCTCTCTCTGTGTATACATGTAACTTAAATACACCTGTTTACTGTTATATGTTATAATTGTCTGTTCATTGTATCTCATTCCAGACTACAAAGCAGTAAGTCTCATGTTTTAAATTGGTATTTACTTTTAAGTCTCTTCAAAAAAATACTATATATGTAAATCTAACCCTGATTTAAAATATATTAAGCTGTTCTCTACTATTGTCAGTTCTGTCATTAACCTTCTATTGTAAGCAGTTCTTTTCCTTCTTTCTGTCTTTTTATGAGTATAAATCTTACCTGTTAAGTTAAGAGCCAGTACAGTCAAGCTTGGATCCAGTTCTCCAGGCAGATTCTATACTGTAGTTATAACTTATCTATACCTGGTAAATAGTCCTCAGTTGCTCAGAGATCTGGGGAATATGATATTTAAATATTTAATTATTAAAAACTTTTTATAACAAATAAGACAGGTTAGCTTCTAGCAGAAGCACTCTACTTCCACAGAATACAGAAGACAAATGGGCACAGAACAATGTCCACCTGCAATTTGTTTCAACTGCCAAGTGCTGACCACTGGAAAAACTGCCTTTCATCTAAACAGATCTCCAGACATGGACAGAATCACTGGAATCAATAGCCTAGCTGCTCTGGTCAAGGTAGGCTTGTCTTCCTACAGATTTCTTAGCCTACAGGATCTTCTGGAGCCTGGCAGGTCCTGTGCTAAACAGCAAAAGGCAAATATGACCCTCAGTGATAATGGAGGACCCTGTGGAATAGCTCTAGGCACCAACAAAGGAAGTTCTCTGTTATTTTTAAATAATAACTCAAGTTAAATTTTATCCTTATCAAAGATCTCTGATGCAGTTTGAGATCTGGGAGGTTTTATCAGTTTAAAAGAACAACCTCACCAAACAAATTACAGTAAAACACAAATACAAGTTATTAAGCTGTGTACCTGCAAGTTATAAAGGTGTGAGAATAAATACAAGTTATTACATTTCTCTCTCATGCTGCCTTCCATAGTCTTGAAAATACTTTTCATTATGCAAAAAACCTGTCACAGTCATTCTGACATAAATATGCTACTGTTTATCCAATGCATATGTTTAAAACTTATGTTTTCACAAGCCCCAAAAAATTCTTGTGAGTTCCAGGGAGCCGAATTGAAGGATCCACCTTAAACAGGTCAGATACACCCCTCAGGTGTAAGAGACATTTCCATACCACAAACAAGGGACAGCTACTCCAGGATGTGACCAGCACCACCCAGCTTTCTCAGGTTCCCCCCCCCCCCACCCAGATGATGCCCACAAGTAAGCAGGAAGCAGTCTTGAGAATCTGCCACCCCATTTTTTTTAACCTGCTGTGCCTAACCTCCCACCTTTTTATTATAAAAAAGAGATGGGATTGTAATGGTCTGTCTTGTCCCTTTAAGAGACAAGCCCTGCCCACTCCCCCCATCCACTGCTGAGGCGGGCAGATCTTCCTTCCTGCCTGCATCCTGAGCCCCTTCCTTTCCATCTCTCTCCTAAAGAGGTAGCTGCTGCCATGGATCCTCTCTTCTTCCCCCTCTTCCCCCTGTTTCTTCTTTCCTCATCCCCCTTCTCCCTCCCTCTCTCCTTTCCTTCCATAACCCACTAAATAAATATCCAACTTTACTCTGCATGGCATGCCTATTTGTCTTGGTCTCTCATCCACCACAGGGCTCCCTGTCTGGGATTTTCTGCTCTCTGTTTCTCATCCACCACATGGTTTCCTGCCTTGGATCCACTGCCCCTCATGGCCCATGGGCCACTCAGGGACCTGCAGCGTTTTATTTGCACTATTGCATCTTCTTTCCTTCCTTCTTTCCTCTCTTCTGCCATCTTTTCAATCCTCTTTTCTTAATGTACTTTGCAAATAGAAATAGTGGAGCAATGAAAGATTTTTGTGTGTGTCTGCATGTGTGTGTCTGCATGTATGTGGATGCATATGTATGTTACTTACCTGTCTGGTAGAAATAGATATATATTTAAAGAGACAGTTGTGTGCTCCTCTTTGACTATCAAAGTATTAAAAGAATGAACCCCTGGAAATTATATTCTTTTCCTAGGGATATCTTTCTGGAAGAAGAAATGACTAAAGCCTTGGTAGCTTCCAGAAGAGGAATTTGCATCTTAGAGAAGGTTTATAGCTAGCCAGTTGATCTTGAAGGAGAGACACTGCCATGGGCAAGGCCCACACCTTGCTGGAAAGGTTAGTTATGCATATCTATTGCTTTCTATTTAACCACAATGTCAAATTAGGACTCAGACTTAGGAAAGTCTGCCCTTCACAGACTCGTCACCTGGCTGCACTGAGTGCATCTCCCTTCCCTGCTTTCTCCTGTCTAATTGGCTCTCTGGACTGGTTACTCAACACCCATGGCAAGTTGTGGCTTGTTGGGACCCAGGCTGTGACTCCCAAGTTTGATAGCGATACGGCAATAAGTACATTTTGGAGTATCTGCTGGCACAGCTGTTGTGTTAGCTCCTTTTCTGATCACTGTGAAAAACACCTGACAAGCAGCCTAAGGAAGGGGCTTATGCTGGCTCATATTAGAGGACACAATCTGTCGTCTTGATGGGAAAAGTGAGGTAGCAGGCGCGTGAGGCGATGAGTCAGATTGTGCCTCTACTCAAAAAACAGGAAGAAGAAATCTGGTTCCCAGTCCACTGTCCCTTTCCATTCAGTTGGGACCTCAGCCTGTGCTGTGATGTCACCTGTATTTAGGGTTAAAACTCCTACCGCTATTGAACAAATCTGGAAGCATCCTCAGAAACAAAACTGGGGGAATGTCTCATGGTTGGTTTTAGATCCTGTCAAGTTGACCTCAGCATTAATTAGTACATCTGTAATCACATTTTCAAGTGACATTTAAGGACACAGGGGAATGCTTACCTTAAGAATTACGTGGGGGGAGGGGAGAAGCAGGGAGGGGAGCAGAGAAAAATGTAGAGCTCAATAAAAATCAATTAAAAAAAACCAAAAAACAAAGCCAAACAAAAACAAACAAAAAAGAATTATGGGGGGGGAGCAGGGTGAAAATCTGTGCATGGTTTGGCTCTTTTTGGTTCAAAAATGTTTAAAATGAGAGGGAAACTTGTTGGAATGCTCATCTGACCTTGCTGATTGCGCAGATCATTTATGTCTCTCCCCCTTTTCTGCTTCTTTTGTGTTCTCAACCGTAAATGATAAAAATCTGAGGAAAGGGACGGGTCCTCTGTTTCTTTCCATGATCTCCATTCAGGGCAAATTAAATTAATTTTAATGTACTTTTTAGTAACCTACAGAGTCCAGTTTGCACTTCTCTGCATGTGCATAATTGTGGGGTCACCCACTCAAGCATGGGAAACCAACCAGTGGCCATGCATCTGAAGAAAAATGTCACTTGTATTTTCTACTCTGTAACAGTTGGGTGTATGAGATTAGCTGGCTGCAGGCAGATGAGTGTGTTTCCCAGGTTAGAGAAGAAAGGCGTTTACCTTTTCATGCTGGGTAAAAAACATCTGAGTTAAGGGAGAAAGGACTCATAGTTTCAGTGTATCGTGGGGGGAAGGCCTGGTTGCTGAATCAGTCTGGTCCTTGTGGCAGCAGGATCTTGTGGAATGGCTTGTTCATATGTTGGAGGCACAGGAAGCAGCAAGCTGGACACTGCTGGGTGTGGGGTATAGCTCTAAAAGGCCCAGCCTGTAGTGTTTATCCACTAGCTTGACCTCAGTTCCTTAAGAATCCACAACTTCCCCTGAAAGAACCACCATCTAAAAACCAAATTTTCAAACACATGAGTTTGTGTGTGTGTGTGTGATATTTTACATTCAAAACATCATAAAGGGGCAGAATGGGGTAGAGCTTTGAAAAATCCAGGAAAGGCAAATTTTGCTTGCTTTGGCTTCCAAAACTGAAACAAATTCCTGAGCCACATGACAGAAGGTGTGAAAATGGGGGACAAGCAGCTGTGGCTCCGTGGGAAGCAGATTCCCAGTCCTGGAAAATGTCCTGCAAGGAGAAGGGAAAGGATGCTTTTCACTGCTTCTGGACTCTGTACATTTGGGGTGTCCTTTGGGTCGGACCTAGTTCTCTGGTCTGTTTGTGTCTACTCCCCACCTCTCCTCCACAGCATGTGTTCAGCATGGAGGTATTATATGCATGCAGACTTGCAAAAGAAACACAAATAGAGTTGCTATACACATAATCACCCTGGCCCCCTTACCTGACAGGCTTGCTGATGAGCCTGAAGGAGACAATGCAGGTGCTGGCGCTTTGTACGACACCAGTGGAAGCTAACCACCAGCCATGCATTCTTGCCTGGGTCTGTGTTGTGTTTAAGTCAAGCAGCTCAACCCTGGGTGGCTGCACATCTCAGGACTTGGCAGAGCTAGGTCCCTTGCTAGTGTTTTCCAGTGCTGAAATTGCAGTGCTCACTCTGGGCTGCTGACTTGGATGGAGAGATCAGGGAGTGGAAATCTATTCCTTGGAGAAGCTTTACAAAATCTCCCTGGGTCATCTAGACCTTGCTTGCCATGGGGCTGGACAGGGATCTGGGATGGGTATGATGTGGGGTAGGAGCCAGTGTAGAGCTCTCTAGTGAGCATCTGAACTACAGTAGACAAGAAGAAATGTCTGATTAAGGGGACTCTGAATGAATCATCAGGGTCAGGCCCTGTCCAAGGACGCTGTTGGAAACAGATCTTTATTCTAACACTGGCATTTCCTTTGTAGCCTTGACATAAGACTGCAATTCATCTGAATCTACTACATTGCAAGTTTTTCTTTTTCCTTTTTTTTTCAATAGCAACCATGTGAAAGAATGGATTGACCTTTAATTTATAATCCTCGTGTTGGAGAGTTTAGCAGAGCTTAACCTATGTCAGCTGTGGTTCAAAACTGTCTGCTTTGCTCTGGAAAAGTCAGGCAGTTTCCACTGTCAGCTTGGAAATCAAATGAATAAATAAGGAAATGGGCCGAGTGGGATCATAGGTTCGTGTATAAGTCAGAGGAGGACCAGCTGGAGCAGACCAAAGTAGCCAGAGAAAGGGGAGGAAAGCTGAGATGCAGATGAAGGAAGAAGCAGATCTGGTCAAAAATATTATTTTTGCTCTGATATAATGGTGGGTGCACTGATGAGGGTCTCTGTCTCTATCTCCATCTGTCACTGGACGAAGATTCTATGGTGATATTCAAGATAATCATCAGTGTGATAGTGGGGCAAGGACAGTTCAGGCACCCTCTCCTCTGCTGTCCAAGGACCTAGCTGGGGACATCCCCATGGACACCTGGGATCCCCTCTAGAGCCAAGTCTCTTGGAAACTCTAACATGGATCCCTTAATGTAGGTATCTTCTTCCTTGTTCCTATATCAGCCCTTCCTCCATCTCCACCCTCCCAACCCCCAAGCTCTTGCCAGTTCTTCCCTTCTCCCTTCCCTCTACCCCTCTCCCCTTCCTCCAACCTCACCCCCACCCCTGCCCCCACTCCTATGCTCACAACTTTTACCCGGCAATCTGGTTTGCTTCCAATTTCCAGGAGGATCTATATATGTTTTTCTTTGGGTTCACCTTGTTATTTGGCTTCTCTAGGCCTGTGAACTATAGGTTTAATGTCCTTGGTTTATGGCTAGAGCCCACAAATGAGTGAGTAAATATCATATTCATCTTTTTGGGTCTGGGTTATCTCACTCAGGAGAGATAGAGACAGAGACCCTCATCAGAGCAACGAACTGAGCTCCCAAGGTCCAGTTGAAGGGCAGAAGGAGGGAGAAAACAAGCAAGGAAGTCAGGACCGCGAGGGGTTGGTTCACCAACTGAGACAGTGTGCCTGTTCTAATGGGAGCTCACCAAATCCTGCTGGACTGGGTCTGAATGAGCATGTGATCAAACCGGACTCTCTGATTGTGGCTAACAATGGGAGCTGACTGAGAAGCCATTGATAGAGACACTGGGACCTGTTTTTACGGCATGTTCTGGCTTTTTGGGATCTTAGTCTATATGGATGCACAGCTCCCTAGGCCTGGATGTAGGGGGAGGGCCTTGGACTTCCCACAGGGCAGGGTTCCCTGTCCTCTCTCAAGCAGGGTGGGAGAGGGAGGAGGGGGTGTGGGGGAGCAGGAGGGGATTGGGAAGAGGGAAGGAAGTGCAAATATTTGAATGGAAAAAAAAGAAAAAAAAAGAAAAAGAAAAATACAATTCCCCCCGCCCCCCCAAAATGGTGGGTGCACAGCTGCAGTCCCAGCACTAGGGAGACCAAGGCAGGAGGATCAAGCATTTGAGCCTGGTCCTCTGGACTATATAGTAAGATTGGGGGAGTTCCATTTCAGGATTTTTAGTCTTTTTAACAAAAAAAAAAAAAAAAAAAAAAAAAACCTTCAGAAATGGGTTCAAAAGGAAGTCAAGGATACTTTTTTGGAGTATAAGAGACAGTGCACTGTAGAGGTGAGAGTCCTGGCACCTGCCAGGAAGAGGCAGAGAAACAGTCGTATCTTCTAAATCATGTTTGGAAAAGAAATAGCCAAGTGAGTAAGACAGGAAGAAACATTTTCTAGAATTGTAGTGGGCTACCGAGCTGAAGAAAGAGTCCAGAGCTGCCTGGCTATGCAGGTGCAGTCTTTTCTAGCCACTTCTGTTTTGATGATGCTGGGGAAGGAAGCGCTTCCAGTTTTCTCTGAATTGGCTTCTTTCACATGTTAATCTTTTTTAAAATTTATTTATTTATTAAAGATTTCTGCCTCCTCCCCGCCACGGCTCCCCATTTCCCTCCCCCTCCCCCATTAAGTCCCCCTCCCTCATCAGCCCAAAGAGCAATCAGGGTTCCCTGACCTGTGGGAAGTCCAAGGACCACCTACCTCTATCCAGGACAGGGTTTCTCTGTGGTTTTGGAGCCTGTCCTGGAACTAGCTCTTGTAGACCAGGCTGGTCTCGAACTCACAGAGATCCGCCTGCCTCTGCCTCCCAAACACATGTTAATCTTGAGTTAAGTTAAAATATAATGACACCACTACCCCCTTCCCTGTCCTGACTCCAGCCCCTTCCATGTGTCTTCCTTCTAGCCCTTCCTGTACCCACCACTCCTTCTCAAACTGATGGCCTCTTTTTGATTATTATTGATGTATTCTTTTTAGTTCCTACTTAACTACCACAAGACCCTTCCTGAAAAACAAACAAATAAACTCCATTTCAGAAGACTGGGGTTTGGTTTCAGCACCCACCTTAGGTGGCTCATAAACACCTATAACTCCAGGCACTCTTCTGCTCTCTTTATGTTCCTGCATGCACACATGCACACACATACACCCCACATACAGACACCCCACACACATACACCCCACATACAGACACCCCACATACAGACACACCACATACAGACACACCACATACAGACAGACACACCACATACAGACACCCCACATACAGACACACCACATACAGACACACCACATACAGACAGACACACCACATACAGACACCCCACATACAGACACACCACATACAGACACACCACATACAGACACCCCACATACAGACACACCAGACACACCACATGCAGACACACACACAGACACACAACAGACATACAAGACACTACACACACACACATACCACACAGACACACCACATACAGACACACAACAGACACAGACACACATACAGACACTACACACACACACACACAAACGGGAATGGGTGCAGGGCATTTCCTGTGAGATAGTATCTTCTAGACATGTTAAGAATGCTGCATCTCCTCTCTCTCTCTCTCTCTCTCTCTCTCTCTCTCTCTCTCTCTCTCTCTCTCTCTCTCTCCCCCCCCCCCCCCCCCCCCCCCTCCCCCCCCCCCCCCCCCCCTCCCCCCCCCCCCCCCCCCCCCCCCCCCCCCCCCCGACTAGATCTAGTGTTGCTCATATAGAACGGATTTCCCTTTCATCAGCCATTGACTGCCTGTAGCCCTTCATTTCAGTGTGGAACCTTGTGAAATTTCCCCATTCACTCTGGAGTGTCATATGGGATGGTCATTAGTGTCTTTTAGATATGTCAGGGAAGCCATACCCACAAAAGCTCAACAATATGCTTGCTTTCCTATTCTTTCTTTTTAAAAGAAGCATAATCTTTAAAAAATTATTTTATAAATTTTTTATGTGTACGAGTGTCTTGCCTTTTCTGTTGAAGGGAGCAGGGCCCCTTGTTTCATCCTGCCTGGCTAGCTTACACCCGAAATAATCACACAGAAACTGTATTAATTAAATTACTGCCTGGCCCATTATTACTAGCCTCTTATTGGCTAACTCTCCCATATTAGTTTAACCCATTTCTAATAATCTGTATATCACCATGAGGTCATGGCTTACCAGGAAAGATTCTAACCAGCGTCTGTCTCAGGCAGGAGAATCATGGTGTTCTTCCCAGCAACCAGTTCTGTCTACTCAGCCCACCTAAGTCTTTCCTATCAAAAGGCCAAGGCATTCTCTTTATTCAACCAATGAAAGCAACACATAGACAGAAGAACCTCCTACACCACTTGCCTTAATGCATGCCTGTACCACACACATGGCTAGTGCCAGCAGAGGCCAGAAGAGGGTACTGGATTCTTGTAACTGGGGTTACAGAGGGTTGTGAACTATCACAAGGATGCTAGGAATTGAACCCACATCCTCTGAAAGAGCAGCCGATGATTTTAACTGCTGAGCCATGTCTCCAATCCTTGCTTTTTTATTCTTAATAAGATGTCTCAATTTAATTTTTTTTGAGGTGGGGCCTCACATTGTAACTCTGACTATCCTGGAACTGACTATATAGACTGAACTGTCATAGAATTCAGAGATCTGCCAGCTGGGATTAGAGGTGTGCACCACCATGCCTGGCTCTCTATTTCTGTTTTTAACCACATGTCCCTGATGCAGTTCTTTGCCCTGGGACACAAGGGTGTGGAATCTGGTGCCCTCTGAATTGAGTTTTGTATCAATAGACTATCCTGAACTCTGGGCTTTCTTGCTGTTATTCTGACCTGACTGACTACTTCAAAAAGCACTGCCTTTTCTCCATCTTGTCCCTCCTGACAACTACAGAATTGTCAGCTTGTTTGTCCTGCTACTTTTCTCTAAAGATTTTTTTTAATGAAACTGTTCTTGAGATTTTGTCTGAATCAGTTTTTTAAGCTGTTATTAATTGCCTAAGAACCCCTAAGAGGGAACCCCAGCTTCCCTGCCAACAGAACCAGGAAATTGCTTCCTTGGTGCTACAAACAGTTCCCAAAGTGGCTTTCATCTGCCAGCCCTCTTAGATGATGGTCTTGGCTAAAAAAAAAAAAAAAAAGACAAAAAAAACCCCTGGCTTTCCCCAAGTGACACCCTCCAGTGGCTGGTGAGACAAGCCGAGGACACTCCAGACAGACATCTCATCTCCAGAGTGGCATCTTCCAACTCCGACAGTCAGTCTACATCATAGCCAATGTCCTTCCCTTCAAATCTTCCCTCCTTACCCACCCTCATCAGATGTCAATCTCTGCAGCATGGCTAATGTCCGGCCACCTCTACCACAGATTCTGCTACCTGGGACAAGATTATATTCAGGACATGGTTTCTAAATTATTTAAGGAGTGGTCAGACAGATGTGTTACTCTTTCTGTGAATGGATCCCACACAGATGTTTACAGGTACATGATGTGGTGAACTGAATACTAGTCTGTTAAAGATACCTATACCCAAGACTCTGGAAGCTGCGAATGTATTACTCTGTAGCAAATGGAGATTAAGGCAGGAGATGAGATTAACACGGCCACTCAGCTAGATTTAGAATGGAGAGATTATTCTAGGTGATTTGGATAGACTCAATGTAGTCAGAGGGTCCCAAAGGGAGAGATGTGATAGCCAAATTAGGGTAAGAGAGGTATTGTATGCTCTGAAGATGGAGAACTCAGTAGACAAGAATGTGGGTGTCCTTTGGCAGTTGAGATAAGCAAAGAACGAATTCTTTTGTTATGGCTCTAGAAGGCCTATGGCCTGCCCATGCCTGGACTTTAGCTTAGGAAGAAGAGGATCCCAGGAGATCTTCCAGGAGAGAGTTCTTCGTTCTTCCTGTTTTCTTCTTCTTCTTCTTCTTCTTCTTCTTCTTCTTCTTCTTCTTCTTCTTCTTCTTCTTCTTCTTCTTCTTCTTCTTCTTCTTCTTCTTCTTCTT
>NW_026067891.1:9998154-10036949 GCF_014885135.2 Alexandromys fortis | reverse complement strand
CTCTCTCTCTCTCTCTCTCTCTCTCTCTCTCTCTCTCTCTCTCTCTCTCTCTCTCTCTCTCTCTTTCTCCTTTATGGCTAGGAAGAAATAGTAGCCTCCTTCACGGTGTGCTGCTGCAGGAATGGTTTTCTGCTCCACTCCAGGCACAAAGCACTGGTTCTAGCTAATTTTGGGTTGAATCCTCTGAGATGGAGCCATGACAAATCCCCCTTTAAACAGTTTCCCTGGGTCTCTGCCACATTAATTTAAATTCTAGTGTGTGGTGTGACCCTTTTTGGAAAGGTAGAGGACAATGTGTGTCGAAGTTACAGACATCCTCTAACTATTGCTCAAATGAATGCCCAAGAAGAAACCGGGTCTAGATTGTGCCACCAGGAATCACTGAAGGAAATGCTGGATGTGATGCTGGCTATTTTGTTAATACTATATGCAGCTTTTTGCCACAATAAAAGCTAAATTGAGTCCAAAGTTAGGAAGCGTTTTGGAAGTAGCAGGGTGAAATATGAGACAGTTGAGATTGGAAACATTTTCAGGGCTCCCTGAATAAAACCTGTAATACCCCTACATCCGTCTTAAAGGAGACCCTGGGAAATGTCAAGCTGGTGAGACAAACAGGCTTTTCTCATTTCAGACTCCAGGACTATCTGGCTGATTCTAACATTCCTTTTTCTTTTTCTACAGACGCCATTTTTAGGAGTTTAGTCAATTTTATGTCTTCTGGTTTCCTTCAAATAGGCCCGACAGTTTCTGATATATTCTCAAATGCATGGCGTATTTTGGTCTTAGAGCCCTCTGAATAAAGATTAAGGTGATGCATAATTAATTACTTTGCACATAATTAATTACTGTAACTTATCAATATGTTACAGAATTTTCTTTTTAATATGTATGTGCACGTGTTTGTATGTATACATATGTGTGACATGTATACGGGTGCTTTGGGGGCCAGAAGAGGGCACCAGAGCTCCTGGAGTTGGAGTTATCTGAGGCTGTGAGCCACTTGGCATGGGTGCTCTGACCTGCTGAGTTATCTCTTCAGACTCTCAAACATGTTCTCTATAGAATTGGTTAAATTCATGCGAACAGATACAAAAGGTCTCAGGCATGCACACACACACACACACACAAACACACACACACACACACACACACAGAGAGAGAGAGAGAGAGAGAGAGAGAGAGAGAGAGAGAGAGAGAGGCACATACTATATTTAAATAAAGATTCTAGCCATTCAATATTTTCCTTAGTTCTGGTGTCCAGCTTTTGGAAAGGCCAAACAAACATTCACACACAGGATTTGGGGTGTTAGACACAAGGAAGAAAGAAAGGGCAAATTAGATGAAGAGGCCATTTCTGTGAGATATAGAAGTGTTCCCTTAGCTGGAGTGTTGTAATTCAGGTTTCTGATGAGATAGCAAGTATTTACGTTTCCCTTCTCCAGTAAATATTTACTTTGAGTCTACCTCTCTCCTCCCCTCATCCCCCACCCAGCACCTTAACTGATTGCACTAAACTTGAGAACTATTGCATATCTGTTAACATGGTAGACTCTCAGGTTAACTCACCAGAGATTTGGGTTGGATAGGCCCGAGTTTGAGTGCTGGGATCTGGATTTTTATCAGGCTTGCCAGGAGGGTCTGATTTAGGTGGCGTGTGGGCCACATCTTATGAAACTCTGCCCTGCTAGAATCTTCAAACAGTTTCACGGCTGGAATTCTTGCATGAAAACAACTAATGAAATGGTCTCCATCAGAAACAGCAAGTTGGGGACCTTTCCTCAACTTCCCCTCCAGAGAATAATGCAAAGTAATCTGTTTCAGAAAGAAAAATCTCTTGCAAGTCAAATATTTATGGCCTATGTAGGATTGTAGAGGCCCCTTTCCTATCAGACCTCGTCATAATGGCCTTTGGATTGATGCCAATGAAAAGGGATTGCTCTTGCAGAGATTTTTATGATGCGATTTTGACTAACAAAGGAAAGAGAAAAATCCAATTAAATTCTAGGAGGAATGACAAAGGGTGATCAAAGTAGGGCCACACTATCCCAGGCAGGTTCCTCTGTTGGAATGGGCACTGTGGCAGAGTTAATACCTCTGCAGACAGCAGGTACCTGGATACAATTTCCTGTACAAATGAGTAGGGTAGGAGAGATGGAAAGTTACCATATTTTTTTTTTAGCTACCTGAGATTCAGAAATCTCATTGATATGTTTTCTTATAATAAAAAAATGTAAATGTACCACCTTTCCAGCCTGGAAAAGTAAGGATCATGAAGATCATACTGAACAATTTAAATTCATAGGAATGATAAAATAAATGGTTGCTGGATGGTATTGTACAGGGACCTGTAGGTAAAAGGGGATTTCAGATTGTTGTGTGACACTGAGAAGATGTGAATAAGTATCTGCTTACCTGACAGGAGACTGATGACAGAGCAAAGTAATGATTCCATCAAAGCCCAACTTGGTTAACTAATAAGTTTATTGGAGTTACTTATAGGCACATGGGTAAATGTTTATATAACGGGAGTATGGACAACTCAAAGGCAGGTACAGCAGAGAAAGCTTGTTTCAGCTCTTTGAACGATTTATAGGTGACTTGAGAGGTTAAGGCTGCTAAGTTTTAGAGACTTCCTGATACTTGTGAGTTGTTTGCTTCCTGAATCTTAATAAGCCCTCACTTTGTTACTTCTTGAGCTTCCCACCAGGGTGAGATGTTTTGATTAGGAAGAAATTGCTGCACAACACAGGCTTTGAGGCTTAGAGAAGACTGGGAAGCCAGGTCTGGGGGAATGCTATTTAGTTGTTAGTGGTTCAACAGCTCTTAAAGATGAAAAGAGCTTAGACCTGGTGGATGATATACCTGGGATATCCAGGATTGGGGTCAAGACTGGTGACAGCTAGCTAACAACTCTTTACTGTCTTAAAGTTAGTATTTGTTATAGTATTGATTTCATATTTATTATAAAAAGTGCATTTTAATCAAGAAAATAATTGCAGATTTTCAAATAGATCCGTTGTATTGAAAATAAATGGACTTCCTTTTCACTCACGAGTCTTCACTCTCAGAACCCTTTACTGCTTCCTTCATAGCAGGGATAATATTTGATGCTCTGAGCCACCAGACCTGATGATATTTATTGTATAAAAGCACTGAGTGCCACAAAGAGTCAACTAGGTTTTATCTGATAGGGGGTCTTGGCAGAGCAAAGATGAATTGATGGGTTTGTGCTTAATATGTCTTTCTTGACTGTGATAATGGAGACACAATCATGAGTAGGAAGAGTGTGGTGACTGACATGGAATAAGTGCTCAGTAACAGTCAGGAGAACTTTGTTCTTTGCAGAGTCGAATCATTTTGAGTTTTCAAGGACCTGCTAGGCACTCTGGTGAGAGTAAAGACCTCTGATCATTTTGATAGGTCATAGAAATAGGATTTGAGTCCTATAATCTTGATGTCCATGCCATTTGTGATGGTTCAACTTCATTGCCAAGTTGGGTGGATTTTGAATCACATAGGAGACACATCTCTGAGAATATTTCCAGGTTTAACTGATGAGAGTGTACAGCACCATCCCATGTGGCTAGAATCACAGGCTGAATATGAAGTGGAAAACAGAAAAGCAGCTGAGCATCAACATTCATCTCTTTCTGCATCTTGGCTGGTTACACCCTGCCTCTGACCATACTTCAGTTGTCAAGATGGACCATATCTACTCAAACTGTAAGATGAAACACACCCTTTCTTCCTAAAGCTGTTTTCAGTGTATTTTTCACAACAGTAAACCATGATGAACATATCATTCTTCCACGGACAAATAAATTAAAATCTGAGAAGTGAGTTGATGAACCCATGGTCACACCGAGAGGAGAATGATGGAACTTGCTGTAAGAAACAAGGTCTCTAGACCTTGAATCTTGGGTTCCTTTTAACATGCTACTTTCTTTCTCGTCTGAAGATTTCCTTCCACTTAGAGAAACTTTAGAAGAAGCCCGGAAAATTAAAGAATAACGTCCAGCCTGCCAGCTCTTCCCTGGTGCACTTAAGTAAGCTGCAGAAAGGCCAGGCCATTTATTTTCAGGAACAGCCTAATGATCACCCAGCAAGTCTGGTTACAGATGTGGTTCATCAGGCCACCTGGATATACTAGTGCGAAAAGCTCACAGTCCGTCTCGGGCTGATGGATTGCCTGAGTTATTAATACAGAAAGGGAGGGAGATTTACTTTCGGTAGTGGAATTAAGGTGCTCCACCGCACCCTGGACTAGTTGTTGTAAAATAACAGGGGACTGAGTTTCTCTTGGAAAAGGACTTAATTTTTATTGAAAACCTACCACCTTCAAATGGCCGGGAAGTTGAAGAACTATAAAACTGTCAAACAGACCCATTATTAAAAGCTTTATTTGACAAATCTTCTACTGCTGGGGCAGCTCGTGCATTTTCCCTCCTTTCTCACAAGAAATAAAACCACTCACTTATGCAAACTGCTGACAAGGAATGGAAACAGATGGACTTCTAAACACGAGGAGAAACACCCTGGCCCTTGCCCACAGCCTAATGGAAGCCAGAGCCATTCATAAATCTTGGGCCGCTTGGGCAGAATGGTGGCTCAAAACTTCTTATCTCTTGGGTTCATGGCTGAGGAATAAGTCCTGTTTCTGGAAGGCTCTCTGTATATAGGGATGGTTTAGAGGCAAGGACCATTGCTTTGCCAGCACAGGTCTTCTGTGTTGGTTTCTATTGCCCTACTAAGAATGACCTGCAGATATTGAGACTTAACTCGTATATATTACCTCACAGTGTATAGGGATGAGAGGACCAGGAATAATCTTATCGGGGCTTTTGTCTAGGATCTTGTAAAGACAAAAGCCAGATGTTAGCCAGGGATGAGTTTGCATCTGGAAGTTTAGCTGGGGAAGATTTCAGACCCCATTGCATCATTGTTGGTGGCCTTCATTCCCTTGTGATTGCCTCTTAAATTTGTTGTTGGCTGACTGCCTAGTCTTGCCATTTCTGACACGTGAACTTCTCTAGCATGTTGCTTACTTCATCCATCCAGAGGAACCTTCAGTGTGTTAGCAAGTTAGACTCCTACATAGCTCATCACCTGCTTTGTATTATACAGAGTGGAAACAAGTTATGGATTCTGTCCACATTCAAAAAATAGAGCAGTATGATGTTTGGAGTAAAAGAGGGACATGTATTAAGGTCATGGTTTCTCCTTGGCTAACTTGAACTGCTGGGAAGGAAGGAAGGAAGGAAGGAAGGAAGGAAGGAAGGAAGAAAGGAAGAAAGGAAGGAAGGGAGGGAGGGAGAAAGGGAGAGAGGGAGGGAGGGAAGGAGGGAGAGGGGGAGGAAGGAAGGAAGGTGTCCACTTATGGGTGACTTTGGACTCATGAAATGGGTAGTTTTCTTTTAGGATATTTGTAAAACAAGAAATGGAAGCTGAATATAGAAATGGTGCATGCTTGTTTCCCAACACTGGCAAGGCTGAGGCAGGAGGATTGCAAGCTTGAGAGCAGTCTGGAATACATCAGACCTTGAAAAAAGAAAGAGGAGGCAGGGATGAAGTTCTTCAACGAACACGCTATCTTTAAGTAGCAGAGTAATGTCTTTTAGCAAGTTTGGTAAGATTCATTGAATTCAGACCTGCAACTTTGACTCTTAGAATAGTTATTATCATTATGACTTATACCTGGCTTACTTGATTTGAGACACTAACGTCCATGATTTTAAATAATTGGTTTCCCCATTCCAGCCTAGACTTCCTTATCGACTGTCATTTTCTGCATGCACATTCTGTTTACCAGAAGCCCTGATGGGCACTTAGACACACAAGGTCCTAAGGAAATAATCAGTGAACTAGCATAGCAGATAATTCATATCGGCTGAGTGAGTGCACAGATGAATTAAGAAGTCGTGGCAGGGATGGAAGCTGATACACAATCAGTGTTCTTATACACTGCAGGTGGAAGGCAGATCTTCTCTACTTTGGCAAAGTTGGGCCAGGTCATTCTTTGATTTGGAAGGTGTCCTGGGCACTGTAGGAGGTTCAGTGTTTTAGTTGCTTTTCTATTTCCGTGCTAAGACACAATGCTAAAGGCATCTTATAGAAGAAAGTGCTTATTGAGTTTGCAGTTTCAGAGGGCAGGTCCATGACCATCATGGTGGGAGAGCATGGAAGTAGGCGGCAGGCACGGCACTGGAGCAGTAGCTGATGGCTTACATGTTGAGACAACAACTATGAGGGAGAGAGGAAGAGAGGGAGAGAGGGAGGGAAAGAGAGAGGGAGAAAAAGGGAGAGAGATGGAAGGAGGAAGAGAAAAAGAGAGAGAGAGGGAAGGAAGAAGGGAGAGGGAGAGGGAGAGGGAGAGGGAGAGGGAGAGAGAGAGAGAGAGAGAGAGAGAGAGAAAGAGAGAGAGAGAGAGAGAGAAAGAGAGAACTAACTAGAAATGGCACGGTCTTTCGAAACCTCAAAGCCTGCCCCAGTGACACATCTCTTCCAACAAGGCCACACCTGTTAGTTCTTCCCAACAGTTCCATCAACAGGGGACCAAAAATGCAAATATATGAGCCTATTGCGGGCCATTAGCATTCAAAGCACCACATTTCGCCGCCTTCCACAGAACTTTCTGGCCAGCCAGTCTAGTGATTCTAGGCTAATGAGATATTCTATCTTAAGAGAGAGGTTGACAGATGGTATCTGAGGAATGGAGGTGGTCCTCTGATCTTCATGGGAATGCATACATACATACAGGATATGTGTGTACACCTGCACACACACACACACACACACACCTCCATACCAGTAGATGTGAAGTATTATCATGCTAATTTTAATTTGTATTTCTCTAATGATTAGCAATGGTGAGCATATTTTATTGTTTATATGCTTGAGGAGATCATTTTAGGCGGCTGTAACTCATTCCTAGCTAATGAGTTATATTTAATAGTGACCTTGGAGGTGGCTGTAAGGAGGATATAATTTTAGGCAATGAGATCTCCTCCATTCCAAGTACCCTGGATGTACAGAAGTGCACGGGATTGCTTACTGTCTGCATGAAGTCTTTCCCAGATGTTGTAGGGTCTGAGAACTCCCTGGTATAAACTATGCTCATTCATCTTGGTTATCAAGTAATATCCCGCCTACAAAGTCTGCTGAGGAAAATTCGGCCAGCTGCCATCTCTTTAATATTTAGAAATCTGCTTTAATAAATCCTAGCCCTTCCTGTACATTGCTATCTGTATCCGTGCTCTCCAGTTTTCTGGGAATGCAGTGGGATGGTTCCTTATCTGTTAGCTTGTCAGAAACAGGCGTAAGGACAATCAAATGCTCATTTTTTCGCATCTGGTGTTCTGCGGGGAACAGCATTTAGACCCCTACCGTGTTTAACTGTATAAATGGTTTCTATCTATCATCTAAATCAGAGCTGCTTCTGTGCGGAGCAAACCATATCGGATAGAGACCCACATACGGTGGGTGTTGGGGAGGGGGCAGCCTACCTCACCCCTATACCTCTACACTGTCAAAAAAGCTGAGGGCTTGAAGTCTCACTACAGCACTTTTTTACTATGCTATTGTTTGAAGTTTTCCTTTTAATCATGGCACTGTGTGGTGTATGTGAATGGTTTGCATAAGTACCCGCACCTGAGCATGTCTGCACCTTTCACGCCTCAGTTCTGGGTTTCCATGTGTGCTATCCGTCAGTCATATATGCCCTTATGCATTTATTTAAGGCTTTATTTTTGCATAGTCTCTTGGTAGCTTCATGTCTACCCGTGTTGATCTGTGGTATCCGTCTGTGTGTCGGTGGCTATCCATGCCAGCCTAGGTCTGCAAAGGTTGGCATGTGCCTCTGTACTTTCTATGCTGCTATCTTGGCATGTAGGTTTAGTGTGCGTGTGTGTGTGTGTGTGTGTGTGTGTGTGTGTGTGTGTGTGTGCGTGGCTCCCATGTCTCACGAAAACACACCGATTTCTCATCATCTTCTGTGTCGTGTGGATGGATGCAAACCATCCATTTTCTTGCTGGAGGAGTGTTATGGGCCTGGACTGCTGTGACAAGAAGCAGCCATCCTTGTTTCGAGTGTGAGGTGTGGCTTGCAGTGTCCCCGGGAACTACTTCTCTCTGTGCGCAGTCATCTGCCATAGCACTCTCCTGGAGAAGAGTCACGTGTGTTGAAACCAACCCCCTCTTGCTTTCAGCTGCTACAAGTCCTGCACACAGCCTCCTACCCCCATGCCTCCTGGTCCTGCCATGAAGGTGCTCAGCAGTGGTAGGACCAGGCTAAGGAAGTAAAATGCTTGCTACATACACAAGGACCCGAGTTTGGATCCCCAGCATCCATGCCAAAAATTGGGTGCGGGGACACATGCCTGTAATCCCAGCACTTAGGGGCTTGGCAGGGACAAGAGTATTCCTGAGGCTTGATGGCTAGCATGTCTAGTTGAATTGGCAGCTCCAGGTTCAGTGAGAAATATTGTTTCAAAATAACAAGGTGGAAAGTGATTGAGGAAGACAATCAACATTGACCTCTGACCTACACCCCTCTCTAGAAGTCGTGAGGTTAGCACAGTTCACCCTCTTGCCATCTGCTCTGGCATCTCCTTCCTTCCAGATTTGTACTGGATTGGTTCTCTTGAGCAGGTTTCTGGCTGTTCTTTTAGAAGCTTGCCTCTTTCTGAGCTCACCCGCTCGGCCTTATCGTGTTTCTCGCAGGCATGAGGATGGTGACAGCAGTAATCGTTACCAGCCCCATCGTCATCAATTCAAACTTAGCTCTACAAGCACTTTGTAAATTACAAAGGCCTGGGGGTTGGCATACCCAACCCCCTTCACTCTCTAAGTCAAATTGACAGCCTAAGCAAAACAGTGCACACTCCTCCAGTGGAAGCTGGTGTTGATGGGATAGTCACGAGAACGGGGTGCTGAATGATAGTGTCATCATCATGGAGGAGGAACTGACTTCAGGGTCACACAGCTAGTCTGTGGTAGAGGCAGGAGAAGAACATGGACATTCCGGATGGACTTTATCACTGCTGTTTTATTTCCTTAGCATATTAAACAACAACTTTCATATGGCTTTCTGGTACAGGTCTATCATTATATTTTGCCCAGATCAGTGCACCCATTGCCCTCTTTTACCTCCTCTAACTAGCTCATTTCCCATTCACAAATAAAATGGTCCTCTTGATGCTTTCATGCCATGCACATAAATATGAAAATCCCAACTCTTCATATGATAGAAAACATGTAACATTTCTTTGTTTCCCTGTTACTTTTTCTTTCTCTTCTACCATTCCCCTTTCTAGCCCCTAACACATTTTTAAAATTGTTTTTATTGAGCTATGTATTTTCCTCTGCTCCCCTCCCTTTCTTTCCCCTTCCCTTCTACCCTCTCCCATGCTTCCAACTTACTCAGGAGATCTTGTCTTTTTCTACTTCCCACATAGATTAGACCCATGTATGTCTTTCTTAGAGATAAGTTGTCTAGGTTCTCTTTGATTGGTGAACTGTAGGCTGAGTTTTCTTTGTTTTATGTCTAAAAGCCACTTATGAGTGAGTACATATGATATTTGTCTTTCTGGGTTTGGGTTACCTCACTCAATATGATGCTTTCTAGATCCATCCATTTGCTGGAAAATTTCAAGATATCATTATTTTTTCTGCTGTGTAGTACTCCATTGTGCAAATGAACCACACTTCCCTTATCCATTCTTAGGTTGTTTCCAGGTTCTGGCTATGACAAATAATGCTGCTTTGAACATAGTTGAGCATGTGTCCTTGTGACATGATTGAGCATCCTTTGGGTATATACCCCAAAATGGTATTACTGGCTCTTGAGGAACGTTGTTTCCTAATTTTCTGAGAAATCTCCATACTGGTTTACAAAGTGGCTGTACCAGTTTGTACTCCCACCAACAATGCAGGAGTGTTCCCTTTATCCCACATTCTCTCCAGCATAAGTTGTCATCAGTGTTTTTGATCTTGGCCATTCTTACAGGTGTAAGATGGAATCTCAGAATTGTTTTGATATGCATTTTCTGATGACTAAGGATTTTGAACATGTCCTTAAGTGTCTTTCAGCCATTTTAGATTTGTCTGTTGAGAGTTTTCTGTTTAGGTCCATATCCCATTTTTTAAATTTGATTATTTGTTCTTTTGATAACTTGAATTCTTTGTATATTTTGGAGCTCAGCCCTCTGTCTGATGTGGGGTTGGTAAAGATCTTTTACCATTTTGTAGGCTGCTGTTTTGTCTTGTTGACTGTGTTCTTTGCTTTACAGAAGCTTCTCAGTTTCAGGAGGTCCCATTTGTTAATTATTGCTCTCAGTGTTTGTGCTACTGGGGTTGTATTTAGGAAGTGGTCTCCTCTGCCAATGCATTCATGTGTACATCCCACTTTCTCTTTTATAAGGTTCAGTGTGGTTGGTTTTATGTTGATGTCTTTGATCCATTTGGACTTGAGTTTTGTGTATAGCAATAGATATGGATCCATTTTTATTCCCCTAACACCTTTTTATTCACAGGAAGCAACTGTTACTACTAGTTGTTCAGTGTTTTTCTAGAATGACTCTATACAGAGATGTTCATTCCCATGCATGTGTGTGGGTTTATATATATGTGTGTGTGTGCATTGGCATTCATCCCTATACATGTGTGTATATATGTGTGTATTGGCATCCAGCCCTGTGCATGTATATATGTATATATAAACATGTATATACACACACACATAGATAATCACACACACATGTGTGTGTGCATTGACATTGATCCCTGTGCATGTGTATATATACGTGTGCATTGGCATCCAGTTCTGTGCATGTGTGTATATATGTGTACATCAATATTAAGCTCTGTACATGTGTGTGCACGCGCATTGGCATCCAACCCCGAGCATGTGTATATATGTGTACATGGACATTTAGTCCTGTACATGCATATATACGTATATATATATATGCATAAGAATCCATCCCTGTGCATGTGTGTGTGTATATATATGTATATATATACATATATTATGTGCATTGGCATCCATCCCTGTATGTGTATATATATATATATATGTGTGTGTGTGTGTACATTAGCATCCAGGCCTATACATGTGTATATATGTATACATCAGTATGCAGTCCTATGCATGTGTGTATATATGTGTGTGTGTGTGTGTGTATGTGTGCATTGGCATCCATCTCTGTATGTGTGTGTATATATATATATATATATATGTACATTGGCATCCAGGCCTATACATGTGTATATATGTATACATCAGTCCTATGCATGTGTGTATATATGCGTGCATTGGCATCCAGTCCTGTGCATGTGTGTATACATGTGTGCATCGGCATCCAGCCCTGTGCATGTGTGTATATGTGTGCATTGGTTTCCATCACTATCTATAGTAGGAAAACATATGGACTGGCTTTGTGTCTTCTTTTCTTTATTTACTATCTTTAGAATCTTTTCCCATCAGGACATAAAGAACAGCTACAGTCTGTAAACTATCTGCCTATTATATAATTACACAGACATGCATTTATTACCCTTCCGGTCTCCCGTTGATGGACTTTTGGGCAGTTCTGGATGTTCTTCTCTTACAGACGTGACTATAATTAATAATGTAGCCTTAGCATCATTTCTCACAAATGCAAATCTATCAGCGGGATGGATTCCTAGAAGTGGAATCGTGTTGGCTTGCTTATGAAGAAAAAAAAATCAATGCTTGGTTAGTTTGGCTTTCTCAAGAGGGGGGTGCATGGCAGTGCTGATCCAGAGGGTAGCCATGCCATTGTGTATCATTATGTCAGAATTAAAAATCGACTCATTAAACAGTTAATGGGGACTTGCAACGAGTGGTAACTTGGAAGCTCTGCTCGCTGCCCCTCCCTCTGCCTTGCGGAGGTGCACAAGTCTCTGAGGCTGGAAATGACTCTCTGATAGCAACGACAGAAGATGCATAGCTCCTCCTAGGAGCAGCATGGAGTCTGGGCCTTCCTTACGGTGTGTTCTCTCACAGACTTTGGCTCTGCTTTTGCCTCACTGGAGTTCATTTTTAATCTTCTTCTGCAGTTTGGCCTGTGGGAACAGGTAGCATGTGGCTAGTCAGACTGCCCTATGTAGAAAAAAGCCTGGAAGGGACAACTGAGGGCACAAGCTCTGCCTAGAATCCTGTGAACTTCTGGACACTGACGTTTCTCCCTCTGAAAAGTGGAGATAATGACACCTACCCCAGCCGTGACTGATAACGCAGGCTTGTAATCTCAGCTACTTGAAGAGGGTGAAGCAGGAAGATTCAAGTTCAAGGCCTTCCTGGACTTCAGAGAGAGTCTGAGGTTAGCTAGTGCAACTTAGAGATACCCTGTCTCAAAAACATAAAGTAAAAAGAAAAAAATAAGAAGAAAGGTTGGGTATGTAGCCAGTGGCAGAGGACTTGGCTGGCATGCACACAGCCCTAAATTGTGTCTCTGGCATGGCAAACAATAGCAGCAGCAGCAGCAGCAGCAACATTGACAGCAGCAGCAGCAGCAACAACAGCAGCAGCAGCAGCAGCAACAGCAGCAGCAGCAGCAGCAGCAATATCAAATACAACAACAATACCATGCTGCCCTTACATGGAGCTCTTCTGGGGATTTAACTAGTTCTTGTCTTCACATATTAAAAAGATCTACTGCAGGCTTGAAACTACTTTGGGGTCCCAGAGTATAGAACTGAACAAAACTCACCAAGTTTCCTGATCATATAGGTGTGGGCAAGGAATGCTCATGGTGTCTGCCACGTAACAGACAGTAGAGAACTGAAAGGCGTGTGTTTGCCTTGAAGGGTTAGGGTATTTGTTTCCTGGCTTGGAAGAGGTGGACAGGGTAGTGATCTGCAGACAGAATACTATGGGAAAGGCATGTAAGAGGGAGATCACAAAGATGCTTGGGGAATGGAAAATATGGCTCCGTGCACAGCAGGTAATGGGGGGTTGAACCCAGAACTTTGTACATGACAGGCAAACACTCTACCACTAAGTAATAACCCTAGTCATTTTTTTTTAATTTTATATATTTGAGGTGGGCGTTTTCTAAGTCGTCTAGGCTTGCCTGGAGCCCAGTAGGTTTTGCATTTGTGATCGTTTGCTGGGTTTACAGAGCCCTTTCTCCCTCTCCACATGAGGCGCAGGCTCTGGGGCTCACATCTTATTTTCTGGAGTCGCAGGATCAGTTCTTGCCATGCTCGCGGCTCAGCTTGTACCTGTCTGACCCATGGCTGCCCACGTCCACCGAGTTTCATTTCACACGAGACCCCATGTATTCCCTGCATCCCTTGGCACTCCATGGCCTGCGTACTTTAGCAAAAATACCAACTTTTGCTCACGTGTGTTCTGTCAGTTCCCTTATGGTTTTTAATCACTCTCTTTTGACTTGATAAATGAGTCTCGACTTCTCTTAACTTTCCCGAAGACCCAGGCTAGAAAAACATCCTTTCCAGTAGCTGTAGCAGTGGTGAGGGAAAAATGAGCCTCCTCCATACTCAATAAATCACTTTGTCACCTTAATCTTTTATTGATCTCAATAAAAGTTGTATTTTGTTTCTTAACAAAAATCCACCGGGGAAGACATCGTCTGCAGGTGGGGGCATGGTGAGAATCATGGTCAAGTCATCACCCCGTATAGTTATTTATGGGAGAGCAATGGATTTGAGAGGGGCTGGGGGTGGAGGGAGACTCCGGAACCATTCTCGCAAGTGATGCATTGTGTTTTAAAAGACACCCTTGACTCCAGGTAGCCCACTCTCAGACAAGACTCTGAAGCTGCATTTTATGCAGACATTTATAAACAGGTCGTAAACATCCTGCTTCTCCAAGATGAGAAAGCAAAGGCTCTTTCAAGCTTGCAGGTAATGCATCTATGCGGTCAGTTAAATTTAGAACATGGCAATCATTGCAGCCCAGGCTGACTTGATCTCTGGGGGAGGATTATCAAAACAGGGTACTCAGAGAGGAACAGGGACATTGCGTCAGGGCTGGAAAGAAAGCTCTTGTTCGGGATTGCAGTCAGTTTATTTTCCCCTTGCTGCAGAAGCACAGAAATACCTGATAAAAGTGGCCTTCAGGGTTGACACATGCGCCTTCAGTGTTAGCATGTGTGCCTTCAGGGTCTACACATGTGCCTTCAATGTTAACATGTGTGCCTTCAGTGTTAACTCATGTGCCTTCAGTGTTAGCACGTGTGCGTTCAGGGTCTACACATGTGCCTTCAATGTTAACATGTGTGCCTTCAGTGTTAACTCATGTGCTTTCAGTGTTAACACGTGTGTCTTCAGTGTTAGCACGTGTGCCTTCAGTGTTAGCATGTGTGCCTTCAGTGTTAACTCATGTGCCTTCAGTGTTAACACATGTGCTTTCAGTGTTAACACGTGTGTCTTCAGTGTTAGCACGTGTGCCTTCAGGATTAACACATATGCCTTCAGGGTCAACACGTGTGTCTTCAGTGTTAACACGTGTGCCTTCAGTGTTAACACGTGTGTCTTCAGTGTTAACACGTGTGTCTTCAGTGTTAACACGTGTGCCTTCAGTGTTAACACGAGTGCCTTCAGTGTTAACGTGTGTGCCTTCAGTGTTAACGTGTGTGCCTTCAGTGTTAACGTGTGTGCCTTCAGTGTTAACACGTGTGTCTTCAGTGTTAACACGTGTGTCTTCAGTGTTAACACGTGTGTGTCTTCAGTGTTAATGTGTGTGTCTTCAGTGTTAACACGTGTGTCTTCAGTGTTAACACGAGTGCCTTCAAGGTTAACATGTGCATCTTCTCATCTTCCCCAGGATGTGGTGAAAGGAGAATGTGATGATTTTGCCTGAAAAACACAAAACAAAATGAAACAGAACAAAACAACCAGCAAACAAGTAAAATAGAGCAGTGCACAAATACACGGTGTCCTTCCACTAACATTTCCTGTGGGTCTGAACTCAGCTGTCATTTACGTGAGGACATCACTCATGGCCTTCACTGACCCATGACAGAAATGCTCTGGTACTGTAAGACACAAACCGGACAAGGTCCATGACTCCAGTAAACTTCTGCTCTCTAGTGACATGGATATAGTCGCCTCGTTTACAGGGGGTTTCAGTTACCTGTGGTCAAATATAGGATGGAAGATTCTAGAAATATACAAATCACAATTTGTCACTAACTTTAGTTATACCATTCAGTTATTATTGCCTAATTTTATTATCTACCACTGTTAATCTCTTCCTGTATAAAATATATACGTTGAGGTGGATAGTAGGTGTGATTATATAGAAAATATATGGCCTGGGGCAGCGGGAAGGTGCAATAGAGAAAGGGGCTTGATGCCCAAGCCTGGCAGCACGGATTCATTTCCAGAACCTCAGGAAAGACAGACAAAAACTGACCCCACAAGGTTATCCTTTGTCCTTCAAATGTGCTTATGGGGTATGCACCCCATGCACATATACTTGGCAATAATAAAACATGTAATAAATAAAAAGAAAATAAATAAAAAGTCTATATAGGTAGTATTTGTAGTTTTGGACTTTCTGTCAAGGGCCTTGGAACATGTCCCTGATGGCTAAGGGGATAACAGTTTCTATAGCTGGAATTCAAATCTTGATGCTTGGTGCACGGGGCTTAACTCATGGGAGCTAAAATTTGTCTTTATTTTTTTCATCTGATTGACAAGTGATTACAACACCTCTGGGCTCAATTTACACACACATGTGCATGTGTGTGTGTACAGCAGGGATTCTGGGTTCATAGCTCTTGCAGGAGAGATATGAGCCAAATACTCTCTGAAACTCATTTCATTCTTGCCTTGACTCCAGCTGATACTGAGCCCTGTTACTGTGCTAAGTTCCATGAGGTCTTGCTAACAATGGGTGACATTTATTATATTCCCACTGTGTGCCATGTACTTTGCTAAGTACATTTCATGTATTCATCTCTTAATGTTTTTATCCATATCAAAATGTAGGTAATGCCACTATTGTTTTTTTTCTCCGGGGGGGGGGGCATGGCACACAGAAGTAAAAATAAATGTTCACAGTTTTCCAAACTGGTAAGGGCAGAGGAGTTTTGGAGTCAGACTCTATGATTTGAGGACACCAAGTCATTTATCTCTGTTCCTCTAGAATTTAGTGGTTCTGATTCTACTATTCTCATTGCTCTGGATCCACTGTCATAGGCCATGTTTAACACATGAAGCAGCAATGTAAGACATCTGGCATCCATCCAGCCAATCAGAGATGTCGGACAGAAACTGCTTTGCTCAGCTGGGTCCAGATGCTGTGAACACTGGGCACATCCTGATGGGCTGCATATCCATATGGATAGTCAAGCCTCCCCCAGTGTGGCAAGGAAGGGCTGACCATCCAACCTTCCCAATGGGCCCTAGTATGATTCCTGCTGGAGAGTGCTGTTTCCTCTCTGCTCTTCTCTCCTGGGAGCAGTATGGGGTATACCATCTCATTAGCATATGTCACCCAGGATAGATTGGAGAATGGAACCGTGACTCCAAGAGATATTTTGTTATCACCTCCCTATCCATAAGCAGCAATCTATCCACTTGCAGATCATAGAAATCTCAGGTCTTTGCACATTCATGGACCTCTGAAGTACTATATAAAACAAAGGCAGTTGTTAGGAAAGGGTGCAGCACTAAGTGCCCTTGTGAGAGCACCACGATGCCCTTGAGAGTGCATGCACTGGACAGTCCTTCTGTATTGCTCAGACTTTACCAAACTGGCTTCCATGCAATGGTAAAGGAAAAAAAAGAATGAAAACACAATTACAGAAGTAGATCTTTTAAAATCACTGTTTGGATAGAGCGAGCAGAACCAATGCCTTCCATTGCTGCAGTCATCACTCAGCAAACGTTTCCTGGAGGTCTCCTGCACACAAGACCACAGCTCACTGCAGATTTAGGAAGAGCAGCTGACTCCCACCTTCCAGGAGCTCCCAGGTTTTACGGTATGTCAATGTTCTTAGGGCATGGGCCGATAGGAAGGAGTTTGGCAATATCTGGAGACATTTTTTTGTTGTTTGTCACAACTGATACAGAACTTGGGGTACTCAGTCTGTATCCCAAGAAACCATTTTCAGTTATCATCCTCAAGTAGATTAAAACAGCCATGTCAGCAGAAAAAAAGATTTATTCAATGTTGTCACATTGGAGAGGGGGACAAAGAGATTTAACAAGCCCCCTTTGCACTCCCCAAATCCATCTTAGGGATCTGATTAACATTTAAATTTAAATGGAGAGTCAGGAGGATGTATACCAGCCTGTGTGGTCTTGCCCACTGTCCCTGTAGGTTTGTCAATCTTCTCTAAGAGAAAAGTTTCAACTCTGATTGGCTTAGGCTTTTCTTCTCCCAGAACAACATTCTTGGGGGCAGATTCTAGTCTTTTGGGGTCCATTGTTTTAGCAGTCTTAACATAGGTGGATTTGTGGAATGCATTCACTTCCTCTAGGCACACTACAGACCCGGGCTGAGTGTGCTATTGCCATGGCAGGCAGAACTGGGGGGGGGGGGCGGTGTGCTGCTAAACACTGAACAGTATGCAGGACTTCCTACAGCAAATGATTATTTGTGCCCCCCAATGTTAGTCACGCCAAGGTTTGGCAACTACTTCAGAATGCCAAGGAATGAGATTCAGCCTAAGGACTCATGCAAGACCTTCAGGAACGCAGAAGGAGCAACTAAAACAGGCAACAATTTCCATGGAGAATGTGACATTCGTCATGTGAATGAGCTCAGCACTGAGAGACCAATGATCTTGTGTGGTGGAAGAGGAGAATAGGATGTACAAGGGATGTGTGTGGTCAGGGTGGGGTTGTGATTAGTGCATCCTTGCACGTGGGGTGGTGGAATCCATTAGGATGATATCGTGAAGGCCCTCAGTGCTGCTCTCAGGACTGTGAAACCTTCTTTAGATCAGAGTTAGTGCACTGGCCTGGTAGCTGCCTGGTCCATGCCTTTATAGACAAGTTTCTTAGCTAAGAATTGTTTTCAATGTGCCTAATTCTTGGAAGAGTGTTTAAAGAAAATCAGTATTTGTGACATACATGATGTGTAATCAAATCTCAGCGTCCATAAATGAAGGTCATTGATCTCAGCTGTTCGTGTGTTAATGGTTATTTATCAACATTCTCACAATTGCAGCAGTGTTAGACAGCAGCAGCAGGAAGCTGTATGCTCTGCAAAGCCTGGGATATTTGGCATCTGTCCCTTTAGCTTGCTGGTGAGAACAGAGAATAATATAATAATAATGTAGAAATATTTGTCATAGCAGCTTGAAAGGTGACCCATAAATTGCGGAACATAGTTTGAAACTATTGTTAATCTAAGCCAGATGTTACTAAGGTTGTGAGTCATTCAGGCTGTGCTAGGATGTGCAGTGGTAACAAGCAAGCTCACGGAACTCGGTGGCTCGGAAGCCTGCGTTCTTATTCATAATGCACCTATATGTCAGCCAGGGTATGATAAGTTGTGGTACAGAAGCAAGCAATGCCCCAGCATGCAGTGAGTCTTAAGGGTCATTTCTTACATGCCTGTTGTAGACTGGCTAGGGTTTTTTCTTTGCCAACATAGATGTCTCTGTTTGGAATATTTTAGCTCTTGTAGAAGGAAGAACCGATTTGGTGAAGCACGTCTGGTTCTTAGTCTCACACTACAGAGAGAAACACAATGGGACTGGTAACATTCCACTGGACAAGGCAGGTATGCTGGCGGGTCCTGAGGGCTACAGGCGTGGGTATGATCTTCCCATAGGGTCGACACCGCACAGAGCAGCAGAATTAGCAGAGACAAGGAAACAAATTCTCCTGTCACTACAGAATGGGAATGGGGAGGAGCTTGGGGCGGGCAGAATCGTGGGCACACTCAGCTCTCTGCCTTTACTGCTGTAGTGTGTGGTGACAGCGTGGAGAGGCCGGGCAGTACGATGGCAGCTGAAGGCAGGAGACTGACATGGGCGTCTGCTTGGGCAGCTGGGGAAGTAAGAGGTTGGAGAGCACCAGTTTTGCTTCTCTCGTGATTCTCTTTTAAATTAAATTATGAGATAATATAGCATTTAGCACACTGCATATTACAGAATAAAATATCAAATACTTCAGCAATGAATGTTTTTTATGAACCAAGAGGAATGATTAGAAAATCCATTAAATGATTTACCTTCATGAACACACACACACACACACAAACACTCCTTCTTGACATGAAGCTGATGCTGTTAAGCATACACCCTGTAAACCTAATATCCGAATTCAACTCACAGTCACTTTTGCGTTCAGGTGGGACTGTGATACTATGATGCTATTAACCCAGAGAAGATTTTGGAATAATTAGAATTCTTTTAGGATTCCTATCTTTCCAGTAAAGTAAACAACCAACCGGCCGTTTCCATGGTGCTTGAGAGCCCTAGAGCCCAGGGAGTCTGTCAACACTCAAGACCAGGCTGCAGGAACTATCTATGCTTGCATTCCCCAGCAGGCCAGGGAGAAAATACGGAGCAGTAAAAACTAAAATTGTTTGGTTACATTGGGGAAGAACAAGTTTCTGCCTCTGATGGAAACAAGGTTTAGTAGAATCTAAGCTGAACTGAGAAAAATTACATGAACATATATACACACCACACATCAATATTGACTTAGTGCTCCAAAGCTAGTCAACTTGGGGATGAACACTACATTGAACAAATATTTGAATTCTCATTCCAACCCCGGCTATTGTAGTGCGGGACTTGGGGGGGGGGATGATGAAAATGGTAAATAAGATGGAGAAATTCCCTGGCCTTGCTTCTGGAGGAGATAAACCCCAACAGGCAGATAGCACAGTGTTGAGTTATGAGGCTCTAGCCGGGGGAAAGCGGCAGAGAGAGGCAGTGACTTGGCAAAGTGTAAACCAAGGTGCAGCTGTAGTGGTGTCTGCTTTGCTGTTACTTTCGCAGAGTGGTCTGGGAACGTATTGTTCAGGAGAGGCATCTTCTCCGAGGATTGAACTCTGCCAGTAGTTGGGGGAGGGATGCACGTGCAAGGGTGTGGTGATGGGAAAGCACTTGGGACTTCCATGCAGTTGGGTGATCCTAAAGTGAGGAGGAGAGAAGAGAGCTGAGAGGAAGTGGCCAGCCTGGTACAAGACTGAAGGGGGATGGCTGGAGTGAGGGACGAGGAAGCAACACGGCCCGAAGCTCATTTCAGAAGGACTGATTGACAGGTGTCTCCCGGGGAGAGCTTTGTAAGTGGCAGAGTTACAAGTGGGCTAATGTGGACATCAGTGACGGGGATCTTCGTGGGGAGATGAGAGCTATAATGTTGGGGAAGCTTTTTGAATGCTATTTGCTGGGCCTGACTGCACAAGGAGCAGGAGAGAACGCACAAATGTGAGAATGATTCCAAGGGTTCCAGACAGAGCAACTGGATTCTGTCATCTGTCAAAAGGGGGAGGGCCCAGTGGGAGAGGAATAGGTGGAACTGGGTCATGAGCTCTGCAGCTCTCCATGTAACCGAGGCTGTGCACTCAGAGATGACTTATATCCTCGTAACACTCAACATTTTGCAGAAACAATTTCATGTCAGACGTAGGAGCTAGGCAGGATGGATGCTATTTGTTTCCATTTTGAGAATGAAAATAACCAAAGCTCAGATAGAGTAAGCCAGAAACAGTGTAATAGACAGGACAATTTTGAAACATGAGACAGAAACCAAATCCAACAAGCTCAAACACGGGAAAATGGATTGGCTCTCCGGGAATGTGGCTGGGACAGATGGGACTGTTGTGTGTTCCATTTATCCTAGATTTACCTTCCAACTAGAGGCATGCTCCTAGAGGGGATCTCAGAAAACTGTGCATGGTCCACCAGAACAAACTCTGTTTCCCTTTCTGAATATTCTTGCAGTAAACACCATGGCCAACTGGGTGAAAATGCAGGCAGGAGTGTTTAGTGAGTCACCAACATCAGGCTCTGATGATAACCTGGGAACCCTGTCACCTCTCTGCCAGGAGAGGTTGCCTTCTTCTGCCCATGAAAGATAGAGAACTCCCTAATTCCCAAAGAAGCAGTTTACCTGAAACCCGTTTCTGCCAGACCTTCTGGGACAGAAATTTCCCAAGACTCAGCTCCAGCTGGAACAGACCTTTAGAGGGTCTTCTTTCCAAGCCTGGGTTGGAAGGCTTCTCAGCCACAAGCCTCTGTTCTTGGAATTCTATCAATCAAAAGTTATTCCTTTGGGCATTAACTGTCACCGTTCCCTCTGCCCAATCCTCTTGGCACAGCTAAAAATCCTAAACTCTTGCAAAGGCCATCCCTATGTCCTTATGCTTTTTTCTCCATGTGTCTCCATGACAGCAGAGCTCACTTGCTCTCGTTTCCTCTACTGGCTGGTTCCTTTCTGTGTTGCTTTGTTCTTTGATGATACAGTCTCACCTATGTAACCCTGGCCAGCCTAAAGTTTTAAAGAAAACTACATAGTAGGCCAGGCTGGCTTTGGACATGACAGTTCTCCCATGGCTGCTCCCTGAGTGCTGGGAATAGGTGTTCAGCACCGTACCTCCCCCTTTCAGGCCACTTGACTGATATCTTTCCCACCCCTCAGCATAAACATGCTGTTCTCTTAGACATCAGCCCATGTCCTCTTTTCTGCAGCATTTTTGCTCTCTCTTGAGGCACTTCTGTCTCTTCCTGTGGGAGGGGCAATTGGCTGGCTGCCCTCCTGAGGGTCACGCCTCGTTTTCCTTTCACAAAATTCCATGTAGTTTAAGCGTCTCCAAGCAGGGATGTAGGACAAAGGCTCATGATAGTAATGGACCAGTCACAGTAATTTAATGACCCTTTGCTCCTGATTAGCTTAGGGATGAACATGTGATACAGTTCTTACCAATGAGATTCAACAAAAAAGCTGGGGATTCTGGGAGAAATGTTTCAAGAATCTCAACCATCCACAACCACTTCCTGCTCTTGAATGATTGTAACAACCTTCTTGGTGCTTGTTTTCCCTGTTCCCCTGTGGGTGGGACTTTGACTCATGGGTGGGATGACGACATGCCAGTGTTGCTTCTCTGAAGCTCCCTCTTTGCACATCCCCAGGTCTTCTCTCTGGTCGGTCACTCTCCTGTGCTCGCCAGTGTCATGGAACCAGCCAGGATGAGACATTTTCTTCCTTGACCTTAAGCTGTTCCAGAGCAGACGAGCTGACATATGCTATTTTTAGCCATCCTAAACGACATGAAAAAATGTTCTCAGGTGTGACCTGGAGCATTGAGAAAGAATTGGTGACATAGGAAAGACCAAGAACAGAAAGGGATGGGGGAATCTCGGGAAACACACAGCTTGGCTCTCCTAATGTTACAGGGTACCTATCCTTATTATCTTTAATTTCCAATGTAACACAGCCTAGACTCACCTGAGAGACAGGAGGGCCTCTATTAGGAGCTGGCCTAGAGGAGAATGCCCTGTGTACATGTCTTGTGTGTGTGTGTGGGGGATTTCTTGTTTATTAATTGATGCAGCAGGACCCAACCCACTGTGGGCAGCATCACCCTTAGGTAGGTAGTCCAGGGCTCTATAAGGAAGCAAGAGCCTATGAGTAAGTCAGCCACCTAGCAGCATGGTTCCTGCTGTACCTTCTTAGCCGTGAGTGATTTTCTCAATCAGAGGTAATGCTATACTGACTAGCAAGCAATCTTGCCTTCAGGTTCTTGTTTTGAGTTCCTGCCCCGGCTTCCCTCAGGGATAGAGTGTGACCTGGAAGCAGAAATTGCTCTTGGTCAGAGTGTTTTTTTAAAACATAGTAACAGAAAGAAAAACAGAACAGTTCTTCAGATCCTTCTCACAACATCCAGGCCTGGTGTGCTCACCCTGTGTATCTCTCTGCCTTCAGTTTAAGTGCACAGCACTGGGAAGCTCAAGGTTTAATCTCATGTTGCTGTGCTCTTTCAGACAGCTGTGCCTTTGCACTGTTATGCATGGAATTTCTCTCTGTCTCACTCGCCTTGTCAAACCCTTTCTCATCTTCCAAAGCCTTGTTCCACATCACATTTCGAGGGTAATTTTTCGGTGTTCTCGTGAATAGGCTTTCTGGCTTCCCATCCAGCATTGCGTCTGCAACCGACTATACCTGAACATGTGGCAGTTGGGCAGATAAGCTGCGTCTCAGGCACCTGCCTCCTACTCAGAACTACAGGTTCCTTGCCTGCAGAATCGAGCTTTCTTCACAGATGCATCTCTGTGGTTAGAGTTCAGAGCATCGTAGGATGAACCACAGCTTCTGTTTGAACTGAATCTCCTGCTTTCTAATCTCACTGGAGATCCTCATTGATATGTCCGTTCAGACCCTGGCACTAGGCTCAAACCAATGGGGAATCAGGATAACATGACTAGCTTACATTCTGAACATTTGTATGTGTGTATGTGTGCACATGCTCCTGTATGTGTGAGTGCACATAGGCACTTGAGTGTGTGTGTGTGTGTGCACATGTACATGTGCATGTGATGGCTAGAGTGCTGTTCCTCTGACACCACCTACACCCCCTTTTTTGAGACGGGGTTTCTAATTGGCTGAGAGCTCACCACGAAGCCTAGGTTGGCTGGCCAGTGAGCACCACCTGCCTGAAACTGCTGCCTTTTTACGTATAGGTAGTTTCTGGGGATCATGTGTACTAAACAAGCACTTTGCCAACCGAGTCTCCTCCCCGTCCCCATTCTGAGTGTTTATTAAAATCACCTTAAGGCTAGGGAGGTATTCTCTCAGTTTGCCTATACTATACCTTGCAATAATATACAAGCATTTGTATTTTGCAGACGACGCACAGAAAGGCTACGTTCCAAGGTCACGGAGTCAATAATGGACAAATCAATGATTCAAACTGGGATATCTAACCACGATCCTGGTACACTTCGGGGATTAATAACTCATGCCAACTGTTGTCACTGTGGTCTGCCATATTTCCTGCGGTCTTGTCCCCCATCTTTGGAAAAGAGTTTTTCAATTCGGAAGTCTGCTAGAATTACTTCTCCCACCTCAAGCTGCCAAGAGCCCTGTGATGTACATTACCGAGAGCCTGTGGCACAGTCTTCAATCTTCTCCACACTCAGCCACTTCCAACCTTGACCTTACAGTGGTGAAGATGATTCTTCTGGGGCTGTTACTCAAAGGAAAAGTGAAATGGTCCCTGTGGGGAGACTGCAGGATTTCCGTTCCAGCCTTCTAATTTCAGATCAGCCCAAAGAAAAGAACTATGCTTGGAGCCCAAGCCGCAAAATTAGGTGAGCTCCGTTCTCTGCCTCTCTTAAGAAATATGGGCGCCACTCTAAAAATCTTTTTTTAATCTCCTCTCTGGTCCATGTAACAGGAAATTGGTCTCTGCCATAGGCCAATAAATCTCCAACTTTTTATTGAATATTAAAGAAAGACTTCAAGTCAAGTTCAAAATCTCTGTGCTTGGAGCATCTTACATAATGCTGCAGCTTGGTACCTCGGGCCATGAGAGCTTTAAAAAGGAGAGGAATGGGAAGCCTGCAGGTCAGTGGCCCTCAGGGATGATTGCTTCTCCTTAAAAATAATAGCCTATTACTCTGACAGTCTTAAACAGGGCCTTCCCTCGCTGGCTTGCACAATATAATTGAGAAGACGGGGATTAACGACTGCTAGTCTCTGGGCATATCCACAAGGAGCGTGCAGTGCCTTCTCCCAAAAGACTTTGGCCTTTACATAGCTGTGACAGGTGATGGATGGTGGGGACACTTCCCAGACACCCTTTGAGGGCTGAGGCTCTCCCTTCATGCTGCATGGTCTCGTCGCGTTTCTTCAGAGATGTCTTGGCTTGAGAAAGCTGCATGGCTTAAGGTCTCTTGCCGTTTGAATGTGCAATGTCTGCTGTAGAGTCGTGGGTTTGAGCACCATGTCTCCAGGTCGCAGTGTTATTTCAGGAAGTTGTGGACTTTTTAATAGGAGAGAGATAGCTGGACAAAGCCCATTGCGAGGAGGAGGCAAGACTTGACATTTGTGACCTGGTTCTGCTTATTTGGAGGTTCTGATAGAGAAGTGCTCATTTATTCTGAACCAAAAAACAGCTCTTCTGCAACTGGCAAGGTCATCTTCTTCCACCAAATGCCCAGCTTCAGGAAGGATGCACATGGAGCCATGAAAGAAGAAGTGGAAAACTGAGCTAGCCCACCAGATCATCCAAATGAACCCTGGTGGAAATGGGATGGCAGATGTCACAGCTGTAACAACCAGATCTCCCTCACCAACTCTCTTTATGGTTCCTGTTCTGCAGAAATGGCGGTGAGTTCCAGCCACACCCCTCCCTGCTGTGGGCTGCCTGCTGCTGTTTCTTTCCTGGCTTGTGCAATGCCTCCTGGAACTGTGAGGCAGAATAAACCATCCTGCCCTAAGTTGCTTCATGTTAGACAATACTGTTGGAGGAGGCCACTTAGCCATGAAATAATCATGCAGAAACTAGATTAACAAATCACTGCTTTGCCCGTTGGCTCTAGCTTCTTAATTTAACCCATTTCTATTAATCTGTATATCACCACATGGCTGTAGCTTACCGGGTAAAGTTCCCAGCATCCATCTCCAGCGGTTCCATGGCTTCTCTCTGACTCTGCTTTCTCTCTCCCAGTATTCAGCTTAGTTTTCCTAGCTCTGTTCTACCCTATCAGGTCAAGCCAGTTTCTTTATTCATTAACCAATAAAAGCAACACATAGACAAAAGGACCTCCTGTACCACAATACTGTCCCTGCACATCAGTACAAGGGCACATCCTCTTCCAGAGTGCAGCCCAAAGGCATGAATGGAGGAAGCACAGATGAAAAACTGGTTTGCTTGTCCCCATTCTTTTGCAATGCCGAAGACCTTGCCCCTTCAGAGGCCTCCATACTGTGATTCCGTGTCTCCTCC
This sequence comes from Alexandromys fortis, assembly GCF_014885135.2. Taxonomy (NCBI): domain Eukaryota; kingdom Metazoa; phylum Chordata; class Mammalia; order Rodentia; family Cricetidae; genus Alexandromys; species Alexandromys fortis. Next base: position 10,011,040 of record NW_026067891.1, on the reverse strand, counting down.
CTTCCTCACCTCAGATTTCTCACTCGGCCATAGGTATGGATTATATTGCACTCTGCCACAACTTCCTCCACATGGAACAGTCTAGGTCTCTGGGAACCTTCTTAATTTAGAAACACTTCTATGCATCAGCATGTTATTGAAAGCTTACATGTCTTATAATGAGTGATTTGTAGAGGGATCCGATCTTATACTATTTTAAGATACACATACATATTTTTTTCCAGTTAAAGGTGTTTTAGTTTTATTTCTTGCTAAGATAAAGCAACCCAAAAATGGAACTTAGAGTTTTATTTCAGCTCACAGCCCCAGGTTTTGGCTCATCTTTGTGGGAAGTTAAGGTAGGAGATATCTTAAAACAACCTCCCCCAACCCAACGTGTCCCCAGGACTACCCAATGTAGACAGTCCCTCACTGAGACCCTCATCCCGGGTGATTCTAGGTTGCATCAGGTTGACCATCACAAAGGTGTAGAGTTGATAATTACTATTTTCAGAAGAGAGTTCACATTCTGCATGGGGCAGCAGAGAGCAAGAAAAACGGGGTATACTGGGGCCCAGAGCTCTCTTAGTTCTGTTAGTAAAAATAAATATGTGCATAGTTATTTTGTTTTTGGTTGTGTGTTTTGGAGGTTAAGGTGTTCTGTATAAAATCCAAGGGGGGGGGGAAATCTTATAGTTGCATAGCTGAAACCCACCTCTCTCATTCAAGAGCTGTGTGATCATAGACAAGTGGCGTGACTTCTCTGATCCTACTTCTGTGTAAAGAAGAGAAGTGCTTTTTGTTTCCCTTCAATGACTATAAGAATTTAAAGAGCCAGAGTTGAGACCCACTGAAAGGAAGCTTTCCTCTAATGCAGAGACAGATTTCTCCCGGTTCTGCTTCAAGTTCAAAACCAGCCTAGGCTATATAGTGAGACTATCTCAAAACAAAAAGCAAAACCACGGCTACAAACAGACAGACAACAAAAGACAAGTGGACAGGTATCTCACAAATACATCTTAGTACAGATATGTGATACTAATAAATATTAGTTTGAACAAAGCTTGGCACTGAAAGGTGCCGTGTAAGAGCAATCATCCTTCCTCACTATCACCACCATCACATGGGTACTTCATATTCAATGTCCTATAGATTAGCAGTTAAAAGGCTTGACGAGCATGGGGAGATGACTCAGCGGTGACGAGCACACACTGCTCTCTTGCAGTGGACCAGCTGGGTTCTTGCCCATGTTGGGTAGCTCACAACTGCCTGTGACTCCAGCTCAGGGGGATCGGGTGTTTTTTTGCTTTTTGTCTCTGTGGGTAACACACACACACACACACACACACACTAGAAATAATTATTTAAAAGGTTGCCAGAGGCTGGGACAGTGCCTGCTATCCAAATACAAGGACCTTAATGTGGAGCCCCAGCTTGCATGTTGAGCATGGTGCCATGTACCTATAAGGTCAGTGCTGTGGAGGTGAAGACAGGAGGATACCTGGGGTTTGCTGGGCAGCCAGCCTTAATCACTTAACCAGTGATTTCTAGGTTTGATGAAACACCCTGTATGAAAAATGTAAGATTGAGAGCCATCAATGAAGATGCCTTATGTTGACTTCTAGCCCCCGCAGGCATGACTATACACACAACTCCTCATGGGCATAAAGAGGTACATATACATTGGGCACCCCCTACTAAAAAGATTGGCAGTTCAAATTCTAGGACCCAAATTCTGTGCCCGCTCTTTCTTCTTGGTACAGACATGGAATCTCTTTGGGTCATACATTCGTTATTTGGTAAAGCAACCATGGGATCAGACTCCACCATCATCCTCAAGAGGAATATACGGGATGATTTACGTAGCATAGTTTGTGGGTTCACTGGTGTTTTTTACTGTTGAATGATTATTTTTTACTGTTATCAATAAACTTGGGAATCAGGAGAAAAAAATACCCTTTTGTATAACAAGCTCACATGCCGATACAATTTGGTCTCTTTGTCAGAGTCTAGCAAAGCAACCAGAGATGTATTTACCGGGCACACCGCAGACTGGCTGCAAACACTTTAGCACCATCAATACTTACTTAATTACTGCTCTTCACATACCAGGGATGGTGTGGCTGTGTTCCCCATTGTCCGGTTTCAATGCTTATCAAGAAAAAGGCAACACAAGCAAAATCATCCCCTTTCTTGTCTTCAGGCAGACCATGTCACGCCGCTAGCACTCTGCCCATAGTTCATAAAACAGAGCTTCGGAGCCTGGCTGGCAAGGACCAAACGTGCAGTATGTAAATCCACCAAGACTGAGCCCGCGTGAAAGGACTGCTCTGCAGGTGTTGTGGTTGTTTCGTTATTATTGTTTAATTATTATTCACAGCGCCATCACTGTTATCGTTTCCTTAGGTCTTATGGGTAACCCCCCCCCCCCGCTCTCATCATTCATTTTTACTGCATTTGTTTATTCTGTGTGTTTGGGCAGGGGTGGGTGCGTGCCATGGCATGCAAGTGGAAGTCAGAGGACAATGTGTGGCAGTTAGCTCTCTCCTTTCACCACAGGGTCCCGGAGATTGAACTCAGGTTGCTGGGCTTGGTGGTAAGTGCCTTTACGCTGCGCCACCTCCTTAGTGCTCTCGTACTTAAAAAGATATTTACCTTCCAGATGCTTGTCCCCTATGCTGCTGTGTGCAGACACCCTGGGCTTAGTGGGCATTGACTCACTGGCATTTAAACACTGGGTCTTGTTTTCTTGTGTTCCTCTGGGGCTTTCTTATTACCTTTTCTCCTAGTTCCTGTTTTCAGCTTGATAAAACCGCCCTCTACCCATACCCCTCACTAAGCCCTCGACTGTCTTAGGGGCCAGGGCCATGTTGACATAGAGCCAAAGCAATGAGGAAGTCAGATACCCTGCACACTTCCTTCCCCTGGAGCAGCAAGGAGCTCCTCTGTAAGGCTCCCCAGATCAGGTGCTCAAAGAGGTTAATTTCCAGGAAGGTTTCCAAAGACATGACTAACTATCATATTCCAACATCCACGGCAGCGCAGGCAGTGCTGCAAAATTAGTGACCAGCCTTTCAGGCTCTCACAGGGAGCTCTGCCGGCCTATAAAGCTCACCACTACAGGCTGCTTTGTATGATAGCCCCTCCCCCACCCTTAGAGAAAGCCAGTGATGACTTTTTGATACCACCCAGACTCCAAAGTAATATTCAGGTTACAAACCCTCCTCCCCTCCCCCAAAGCGAGTTATTTGCCAGATCCCAAATGGTCCGAGGTTGATGGATGGTGGGTGATTTCTACATCAGCACACCTTGGAGCCCCAGAGCTAACCCTCTGACAGCGTTAGCATAAAAGATTTACATTTATGTTACGAGGGCCACACAAGAATAATAATTTTAAGATACATTGCCTTGGCTGCTGGTGCGGCTGCTGGTGCACCCTGGGAAATCTTGCAGCAGCAGGAGCAGAGCAGGGCTGTAATTACAAAATGGCAGTGCAGGAGAGGGTTTTTAAAGACAGGCAGCCAGAGACCAAAGCCATCTGCATGCCTTGGCGGATTGAAATTACAGTAATATATTAAGACATTACCTGAAAAACCCAGCGCCATTTAAATGATTTACTTTTCAGCCCTGGCAAGCTTTAATTTAAGGATAAAGTCATTCAGAAAGCTGATCTGATAGGGGAGGCATTATTTCACACAGTTAAGTTAATTTACAGTAGCTGATTGTTGTGGTTGCTTTTGTATTGTTATCTTCCTGTGAACAGCTGATCTGCCAGACAGAAGCAGTAGATTGCTTACTTCAGTGTCTTAATTCAGCGGGCGAGCTATCTGTGATAATGGTTTGTTTATAAGCAATAATGGGAAAGTCATTTTGAGGCCACCCTGATAACACTGATGAGGAATATTTTTTTAGGGAGAAAACACACAGTTAAATAAACAAATGGACTCAGCAGGCCTGCACATGTGTCTGTCTGTCTGTCCAGAACGGCTGTGTAGAGTGGTTTATGTCTGCAATCCGACTCTTACTCCTTCCTCCCATCTCTCCCATCCATCCTCCTCTGTGTACCCACTGTGTTGAAGTCTGCAATCCAACTCTTACTCCTTCCTCCCGTTCCTCCCATCCGTCCTCCTCTGTGTACCCACTGTGTGGATGTCTGCATTCTGACTCTTACTCCTTCCTCCCATCTCTCCCATCCATCCTCCTCTGTGTACACACTGTGTTGATGCCTGCATTCTGACTCTTACTCCTTCCTCCCGTTCCTCCCATCCGTCCTCTTCTGTGTACCCACAGTGGTTGCTACAGTTGTCTTTGTGTCTCTCGACAACTTCTCTGTAATCATACTGACTTTTCTTAGAGAACACTGAGTTTTTTGGGCCTCATGTATTTTGCTGCTCACTTAGCTTCTGATTTCCAAAGGGGGAAAACTTGGAGAGTTTACTTTAATAATTCTGGGGAGTGGGGAGGTGAGATGGCTCAGTGGATGAAGGTGCCTGTGGCTAAGCCTGACAACCTGAGTTGGATCTCTGGGACCCACAGGGTGGGCGGAGAGATCAGACTCCTGCAAACTGTACTCTGACCTCTACACAAGGGTCATTCCACAATGCACACACTCTCTCTCTTTCTCTCCCTCCCTCCCTCCCTCTCTCAATAAAACATAACAAATTAATACACTTTTAAGTAAATTTCTTTTGAAGATGAAGTTTCATGTAGCCCAGGCTGACTTGAACTTTTTATCCCCATGCCTCCAAATTCTTTGCGATGGTGTTAGAGGTGTTCAGCACACTGTCTGGCCTTAAATACATTCTTTAGCATTTTTGGGAGAGTCAGGATATGGAAACACCAGGAAGAGGGCTCTTGAAAATCAGTGAACAGATGAGGTGATGAACGAGACCGGAGACTCTGAGAGGGTGATCGGATGGGGGGTGGGGATTGTGCAGAAACTCAAGTGGCATCAGCTGGCTCAGGCATCTGCCTTCGTCTGTGTGGAGGTGTTTCCTTTACATGGAACATCACTGTCACCTTGTGAGCTTATCTCTACAGAAGAGGAATTGCTTTTGGAAAGGTGAGGAGGGCAGGTCATTGATGTGGGAAGTCCTTTTGTATATGTGTTGTTTTTATTGGTCAATGAATAAAGCTGTTTTGGCCAATGGCTTAGTAGAATAAAGCCAGGTGGGAAATCGGAACAGAGGTATAGAAAGAGAGTAGACAGAGTCAAGGAGACTCCATGTAGCTGCTGAAGGAGACAGACACCAGATCCTTACCAGTAAGCCATAGCCTCATGCCGATATACAGATTAATAGAAATGGGTTAATTTAAGATGTAAGAGTTAGTTAATAAGATAATAAGAAGCCGGAGCTAAAAGGCCAAGCTGTGTTGTCATTAATATAGTTTCTGTGTGATTATTTCAGTTCTGGGCAGCTGTGAATGAATGAACAGTCTCTGTTTACAGGGCATATTTCCCATTCCAAAGGATTAGAAAGTCATTTTCTAGTGCTTTAAGAAAGGAAATCAGAGGATAAACACCTGCTAAGAAGTACCAGGAAGAACTATGCATTACTAAAAATGAAAACAGTTTAGTCCATTTTCTCATAAACACCACTACTTGACTGCCTATGGGCTGGGCACAAGTCTGTGTAAATGTCGCTCCATTTTATCCTTAGTTCATAGAGGAACAACCTAGGTCAGGAGAGTTCATACTTTGGTCAAGATCAGGCAGGAGGAATCCCTTCCTATATGAAAAGTATGGTACATGGGATATGAGAACAGTCTACTGCTGGCTAGCAGTAATTCTGTTATGTGACACCATTCCTTGTGGGATGTGAACAAGTGGCTATTCAGTTTAGATGGTGGGCCAAATGAGTGAACCAATGAATTTATTGGGGTTTTTTACAGGTGTCTGTGCGTGTGTGTGTTTACTTACAGGAGCAGGAATTACTCAATAGTAGCTGCATCACTTAAAAGTCTACCCTGCTAAGGACGCTGATTTATGGAAACCAGAGCTCCAGATGACTTGCAGAAAGCACGATATTTTGGAGAGTCTCCTGCAAGACAGCTTGGCTGCTTTTATCTCTTCAGCAGGCCTTACTTCATAGATAACCTTGCAGAGATGCCTTGCATATTTGGTCAGTTTCAGGTACTTCCTGAGGCTTATGAATTGTTTGCTTCCTAAATGTTAAAGGACCTCCCTTTAGATTCCCAAATGTTAATTAACCTCCCTCCAGGTTGGAATGCTTCAACTAGGAAGAAGCTGCTGTACAATAGATGCCCACCTCTTGGGCTCTACATCTAAGTATAGTTATCTCTTCTCGAGTAAGGATTAGTTCTTTCATTAGACTGCGAGGCAAAACATCAAATTAGCTGAAACTCATCAGCCTGGCTTGCTCATGGAGGTATGTTGAAATAGGAGCGGCGGCGGGGCTGCGTCCCCAACACCCCAGCCGCTCGGCTAGCTCATGCCCGAAATAACAACACACAAACTGTATTCATTTAAAGAACTGCTTGGCCCATGAACTCTAGCCCTTACAGGCTAATTCTCGCACCTGGACTAGCCCATTTCTAATGATGTGTGTAAGCACCCCAAGGTGCGCTTACCGGGAAGATTCTAGCCTTCGTCCATCCTGGGAGAGTGTAGCATGGCAAGCATGGCGTCTCTGCTCCAGAGCAGAGCTGTCGAGTCTCTCCGGGAGCAGAGCAGAGTCTGACCTCACTTCCTCTTCCGCCCAGAATTCTATTCTGTTTACTCCTCCCATCTATGTTCCAGCCATGAGGCCAAGCAGCTGGTTTATTATAACTTAACCAATGAAATCAACAGATTGATATATGACACTCCCACATCAGAGGTAACCCACCACCGAACATCTTCTGTCATTTTGAATTGTCACTAAATACCCTATGACTGAATGGGTTCAATTAATCAGAAGATGAATGGGTTTCCTTAGCTATAAGATGAAGGCAACAATCCAGTGGAGGTTAATGAACTAACATGGGCTAATGCAGCAGAGCACGTGTGTTAACTAATAGCCACATGTAAAGACACAGGCTACAAGAAAAACAAAGGAATAAAGTATTAGGGGAGTCAGGAGATGGCGTGGACAACATCCTCAGTCCAGGGAGAAGTAAATTGCTTATTTTGCACAGGAATAGCTGTCACACATCTCTGTGTGATTTCCTTCAGTGGGAGCTGAGGGCTTTAAAAAGGTTGACTTCCATTTCAAGTGCCTCCCTTCAGCAGGAGGAAATGTATTTGAGGAGGAAAAGCCAAAGGAAATCACTGGGTCCAGAGGGCAGAGACCCTGCCACATAAATTCCAACACTGGTTAATCCTCTGGACTGAAGGCTGTGACTTCTGTGTGTAGCCTGATTGCCTGCAAAAGGACCCATTGAAAATCTGGAGGGTTTAGGACAGCTAAGCATTTCCTAGACTAAGTGCTTCTCCCAGGGCAGAGACATAGGTGCCTGATCCAACACAGCATCCTTTCCCAACAAGATCCTCTTCCAGATAGGTGTCAATCAACATATACTAGAAGGTGTGAGTGTGTGTGTGTGTGTGTGTGTGAGCGTGTGTATGTGTGTGCGTGCGTATGTGTGCATGTGTGCATGTGTGTGTATATGTGTGTGTGTGTGCACACATTTTAATAATCCTCTGTATTAGACTGTGGAGATATCATTTTATGGACAGTACTTTTCACAGAGACTAGACCCATTCCTGGTTATAGTAACTGCATAATTCTTCCCACTTTCAACCATTTCCCCCCTGGGGATGGGTCTGAGACTTTTACCAGAATGCATTTGGCTATCCCTGACTTTCCACTTCCCCATCGTACCCCCTGAAATTTCGCTAAGCTACATGCCATGGCAATTGGGCATTCTTTGCCACCCGAAAAGTTGTATTTGCACCCATTTGATGAGTTCTATTAAATATGGGGCCCCAATGCATTCAGAAGCACCAACTCCTTTTCCAAATACCATGTCCATTTGACAAGACTGAAGTAGATTAATTAACGTGGTGGGTCTATCTTCTGCCCAGCTGTCTTGTGCTGCAATGGAGACCAAGAAAAATCCATTAGATTATACTGAGAGATAGCAGAAGAAGGTTTAGATTACGTTTATCTCTTGAGGCAATTTTATTAGATAGATTAAGTTTCTGTTCATCTCTCCAAAGACGGCAGTAATAACCAGTGTCATGACTTTCAAATCCTTTGGACTGCAGAGGGTAATCAAACATGGATGTCTTTTTATCCTTCTCTTTTACTTCTTAGCATTCCCCAATCCTGCCTCACTCAACTGTCAGAGGGATAGTATTAAGGGGATCAGTGTTGACAAGCGATAGTACAAATTATGTAATGCTGATGACATTTCACTGTCTCCTTTTGATCTGCAATTCCCACTCTCAATCACTCCTTATTCTAGAAAAAGCACTGAAAGAGAAAGGCAACTGTGGACACCACTGGCTGCGGTCCCTGAACCCCAGGGGCAAAGCGGGGTGAATTTGAAGTGTACAGGAAGCTTCTGAATTACATGTGGGGCTTGGGAAGATGGCCTGACTGACAGAAGGGGAAATTGAGGTCATCTCCCGACAACAGGCCTTTGACAGCTGTCACTTGGGACCCCAGTGCTACAGTCCCATGAAATATTTGACGTGTTAGGCCCATAGAGGCAATGGGCTTTTTATTCCAAGCATGTACCTTCTGACTTTTCCTGCACCAGAGAGTCTATCCTGCTGTTCGGTGAGCTGATGGAAATTAATCTAAAAGGAAGAACTGAGCGAGTTTTGTGAGAGGGGCAGAAGGCTAAAATGCCCGACCCGGAGAGCTGGCTTTCCTGGAGGACAGAGCTCTAAGTGTCTGACTAGAGATCAGTAGACCAAGTCAGAGGAAACTTCTCCCGTGTCTACCAACAAGAACTTTACATGAGAAGGGAGACACATCTGTCCTCTGTGTTCCCTTTCCCATGGAGGAATTTCGGTTATTGTAGCACCTTTGGACTTCCTCCTGACATATCTGCCTCCATGATAGGTCTAAAGGAGAATGGCTGTTTACGAAGAGAGGCTTCAACCTGAGACAAAGATGTGACTTCATAATTATGATCTCAGACTATGCTGCAATTCAGAGACTGGAATGTTATTTTTTTGCAAAATAAGAACCACAGTACTAATCTTACAGGTAGACATAACTTACAAAATGGTAGAATTCATCTTACTAAGTACTTATAAATGAGGAGAATCCATTAAAAATCATGAAAACTCCCTTGTGGAGTTGGATTTGTTTTGGGGTTTTCCATGATCATCATCATGTCATACCATAACATATGATACATGACTAGCAAAATCATGTAGCATCCTGGCAACCAAATGGCCTTTGCCTTCGCTTAGAGTCTTAAGTTGGCTAAAGGAGTAAATAGGTAGAATGGAGATTGGTTGATCTAGACTGGTTATTTGCTGAACTCCTATATATTCATTTATTACATAATCATTTATTAACTGCATACTATGTATTAGACACCAGAGGACTGTTTTATTGCGGGTTGCGATTACTGTGACAAAACGCTATGACCAAAAGAATTTGGGGAGGGGAGGGTTGATTTCACTCACAATACCATGAGATAGTTCATCATCAAAAGCAGCAAAGGCAGGAACTCCCGCAGGGCTGGAACCTGGAGGAAGGAGATGGTGCAGAGGCCATGGAGGATGCTGCTTACTGGTTTGCTCTTCATGGGTTGCTTTCTTATAGAACACAGGACCACAGCCCATGGATGGCAGCACCCACAAATGGCTGAGTCCTCCCACATTAAGCTCTAATAAATAACCTATAGCTCGATCTTATGGAAGCATTTTCTCAACTGAGATTCCCTCCTCTTGGATAACTCTAGTTCCTGCCAAGTTGATGTAAATTTAGCCAGCAGAAGGACTGAATGGCAAACAATGCATTGAAAGATTTAGTTGAGAACTGGATATATAGCACAGATGAAGGAGGACTTGCCTAGCATGAGTAACATCCTGGATTTGACCCCCAGCACCATATTCAAAACAAACAAACAAACAAACAAACAAACAAACAAACTGGGTATGGTGGTTCATGCCTGTAACCCCAGTACTGAAGAAGAGAAGTGGAGGGAAGAGGACTGGTGTTTCAAGGTCATCTCAGCTACGCAGCCCATTCGAAGCCATCCTGGGCTATGTGAGCCCTGGCTCAAAAAACAACAAAATAGTGCTTGATAGGTACAAATTTGTCATTTCATCGGTGCAATTAGATCTGCTTCATCCATGTTGGCATTTCCATGTGACTGCTACACACTGGGTTCTCAAATAGCAGTCCATGAATAAATGAATAGATAAATGCATATAAACTACTCAAACCCTTCTTACCTCTAACACCAACTTGCTGAGAGGCAGAATCATTATTGGAAAAGTTTCTCAAGACACAAGAAAACACTATCATTCAAGACCAGCAGTGAAAGCCAGGAGGAAGAAATAGGTTTCAAGCCCCTATTTCACCATGAGGTATCCTTTGGAATGTAAAATAAAAACAAATAGAATTTTATTAATCTATTTTTGCCTACAGCCTGGAAAAACCCTTATGTCAAAAATCCCCTCCTCTAAATTATTCCTTGTCTACCCATTATAAATTTTATTAACCACTCTTTTATTAGCAATCTTATTACAGTTGATCTGCACATGAATAGAAACAATTTACAAATGATCAGGTTGGATTAGAAAAGTCATAAACTCAATGTAAATTGTTAGAAATTATTTACTGGCTTTGCACAAATCTGCATATAGATTGAGAAAGTCAATCAGAAAGGTACCTTCAGGTATTCTTCACAAGACACGATTGTGAAGATAGTTGCAGACGGGCAGGTGTCGTGCAGAATAGAAACGAAAATAAATAGAATCATTTGTCGAATACATTTAGGTGTGGGTCTTCTCATTTAATAAGTGCTTTGGAGCGCGAGGCATCTGGGAAACTGAAGAGGGTGAGGAAGTGACTTGACTCCAGATACAAGGTCAGGAGTCTGAGGCTTAGAGAGGGATTTTGGGCAAAGCGTGGAAACACTGGCCCAGCACGTTAGGGGACTACAGACACGTCACCTGCTAACCTTCCAGTAACTCTCTGAGACTGGCAGGCCTGTTTTTCTCTTTTTTCAGTAGAGAGAACTGAGGAAAATGACAAATGAATCACAGCTTGGTAAAGGTCACACGGACATCAGACTTGGGTCCAAATCTTTTGATTTTGCATCTGAGTACCCATCTGGGAAAGCCGCGACTGTGTCCATGTGGCTTCTTTTCTGAGGCACTGTGGGTTCTTGGTCATCTCTCTCAAGTCCCAATTGTCTATCAGAATCACAAGACTTGCAAAAACCCTGCTTCTGCCTTTAGTTCTCCTTTGCTGGCAAAGTGACATACTTTAGTGCACAGAGTTGGGCTCTTTTACCCACCTTCCTACTGGACCTCAGGCTGGTCCTCCCGCTTCGAAGAACTTGCTTGATAAAGGAGAAGGGGACTACACTTTTCACAAACTCTGTATAAGTTTGCAAAGTTTCAGGTCAGGGTTAGGAGGTGTGACACCTGTGTGCATATGTGCAGATGATCCCTCTGCAAAGGGTTCATTGGCCAGGGTTGGAACGTCCAGCCTCTCTCCCATCTGTTAGTCACGCATTATTTATGCCCCTCCCCTCCCAGCATCTCATAGTTCTCCCTTCAATCACAAACATGTTCCTGTATTATTCTTCTCTGTCCCTATTCCTCCCTCATCCCTTCTCTCCCTCTTCCCTCTCTTCCTCACTCCCCCACTTCCGTTCCCTTTCCTCAGTGCACTTGTGTAGGTCAGAGAACAACACTGGGTCCCTGTTTTTCACCTGGTGCCGGGTTCTTTGTTGTTTACCACGGTGTGTACCAAGCTGGCCAGTCTGTGAGTTTTTGGGGTGGGGTGGGTGGTGTTTTCTGTCTCCGCCTCTCATCTTGCCCTCTCGCCACAGGAACACTGGGATTACAGACACATGTTGTTATCATACCTAGCTTTATGTGGATTTTGGAGATCAGAATTCAGTTTATCCTATTTGTATTGTAGCGTCATCCTTCTGAATTACCTCCATAAATTTTAGTTTTTTTTTTTTTAATTCAGTGTAATTAAGTTCTTCTCCTGTGGATGTTTGATGTTAATGGAGCTAGGTATTAACTAGAGACACCATGAATGATGCTATATCAATCATTAAGTCTGGTAGACTTTTGACAACTCAGGATGTTCTCAGAGACACGTGAAGTTGTTCTTTAACTGAGCTTCAGGAGTGAGGTGGAGACTGGATGGTCATTCCTCTAGTCTAGGAGAGATAAGCTTCTTCAGGCTCCCTGGCGTTCTTACAGTGTGTCAACAATGAGTACATGACATCTTCAAGCTGGAGATATTTCCTGCCTTCTACTTTTTTCCTAGCTGTAGGACTCATATCACCTTGTGGCCAAAATAAGCAAAATAATAATATGAATACTGACGGCAGCAGTGGCGGCCGGAACCGACGCGCAGGGCGGGCGACTTAGCTGGCGCGGACCGGGACCGGCGGGTACTGACACAGTGGCAGACAAAGCAGGCTACAGGGACCAGCGCAACACCAAGAGCAGACAATTAAATCAAAGAGGTAGGCCTTTGGTTGGCGAGGTCCCTGGCAAACAGGGAACCTGATTCTTTTCCTGAAGACCCGTCTGAGGGGTGAGAGGGATCTTGACCCCTGGCAGGAGCCAGGAAACAGAACGAGGGAATTTTGCAAGAGGAGCCTCTGGCCAGCAGGGAAACCTGATCTGGTTTTAAAAGACCAATTAGAGAGCATCAATAGGAGGAGATGGGCAGGCGCCAAGGCAAAAATTCTCCCAATAATCTGAAAAACAACATGAAAGCACCAGAACCCAATGATCTTACAA
>NW_026067891.1:9963149-9994121 GCF_014885135.2 Alexandromys fortis | reverse complement strand
TATAACACTCATATAAACTTAATTTTCCTCAAAACTTTATCCTTATTACATTTAGTGTATTTTGATAGTATTAAACTCATTTAGGGAACCTTCTTTTATTAAAGTGGCAGTCAACGTACTGGCTTTGTGGGAGCCTAGGCAGTTTGGATGCTCACCTTACTAGACCTGGATGGAGGTGGGTGGTCCTTGGACTTCCCACAGGGCAGGGAACCCTGATTGCTTTTTAGGCTGACGAGGGAGGGGGACTTGATTGGGGGAGGGGGAGGGAAAGGGGAGGCGGCGATGGGGAAGAGACAGAAATCTTTAATAAATAAATAAATTAAAAAAAATAATATGAATACTAACAAAAGTCATATCTGTTAGACACCAGGGCAAGCCAGTCAGCTTGTAGACCTGTGTGTTTTACTTGATTTAATATTTGAAACAGCTAGTCCACATGGAATTCTTTCATCTCGGTTTTCAAAGAATAGAGGTTTAGGGAGAGGTGGTCTACCTAAGTGCACAGAACTATGAATGGAGGTCTGAGGAGAGGTGGTCTATCTAAGAGCACAGAGCTTAGAATTAGGTCTGGGGAGAGGTGGTCTACCTAAGTGCACAGAGCTGAGAATGAGGTCTGGGGAGAGGTGGTCTACCTAAGTGCACAGAGCTATGAATGGAGGTCTGGGGAGAGGTGGTCTACCTAAGTGCACAGAGCTATGAATGGAGGTCTAGGGAGAGGTGGTCTTCCTAAGTGCACAGATGATGGGGAAGAGTCTTCTGTTTTGTGTTAATTTCATTGGTTAAATAAAGAGACTGCCTTAGCCCTTTGATAGGACAGAAAATTAGGTAGGCAGAGTAGACTGAACAGAATGTTGGGAGAAAGAAGCTGAGTCAGGGAGTCGCCATGATTCTCCCACTCCAGACAGACGCAGGTTAAGATCTTCCCTGGTAAGCCACCTCGTGGGCTACACAGATTATTAGAAATGGGTTAGATCAATATGTAAGAGCTAGCCAATAAGAGGCTGGAACTAATGGGCCAGGCAGTGTTTGAAAGAATACAGTTTCCGTGTAATTATTTCGGATAAAGCTAGCCATGCAGGCGGCTGGGTGCCGGGGATGCAGCCCTGCTGCTCATATTACTACACACAGAGCTGAGAATGAGGTCTGGGGAGAGGTGGTCTACATAAGTGCACAGAGCTATGAATGCAACCTGAGTCTACCTCTGCTGCCTGACTTCAAAGTCTGCATTCTTTTTTGAGGTAGGGTAGGGGATCATCTATTTATTTTTAATTAATTGGTTAATTAATTAGTTAATTATACATCAAGACCATATTTCCTATTCCCAGTTCTTCCCTCCTTTGCCCCCCCCCCCCCATCCTCTCCTCCTTCATTTCTGTTAAGAAAAGGGCAGGCCTCCCAAGGATATCAATAAAACATAGCATATCAAGTTGCAGTAAGACTAAGCACCTCCCCATGTATTAAGTCTGGGCAAAGCTACCCAGTGTGAGCACTAGGCTTCCAAAAGTGAGATAAAGCATTTTAGAGATAGCCCCTGCTCCCACCATTAGGAGTCCCACAAGAGGACCAAACTGCACAACTATCCCATATGTGCAGGAGGCCTATGTCAGTCCCATGCAGGCCTCCTGATTATTGATTCAGACTCTGTAGGTTACTTCTGTGGTTTTTCTTGTGATGTCCTTCACTCCTCTGGCTCCTACAATCCTTCCTCCCTCTCTTCAGTAGGATTCCACAAGCTCAGTTTAATGTTTGGCTATAGGTTTCTGTCTCTGTTTCCATCAGTTGCTTCCTGATGACAACTGGGTTAGGCACCAATCTGTGAGTATAGCAGAATATTGTTAGGCATCATTTCATTGATCTTTTTCTTTTCCAGGTGTGACTGGTTCTATCCTAGGTCTCTGGGTTCATCCAGCATGTTGGTTTTGGCACTCCATGCAGTGTCTGGGGTGGGTTTACACTTATGGCACGAGTCTGAGGCTAGACCAGTCATTGGTTGGCCATTCTTACCCTAGCACATCCCATAGGCAGGACAGACTGTAGGGTCAGTGTCCCAGTCCCTCTACTGGAAGTCTTGTTTTGCCACACGAGATGCCCAGTTCAGGGTACATATCTGCTATTGCTAGGAGTCGTAGCTGGGGTTATCCTTGTAGGTTCTTGGCAGAGTCCCTTTCACCAGTTTTCTACCTGACCCCGGAATGCCCCCCTTCTGCTTCCAATCATCTTTCAGTGCTCTCCCTCTCCTCTCACCCCTAACCTGATCCCTCATGTTCTCATCCCCACCCTCCCCAGTCCATCCACAAAATCCCTTCTTTTTCTCCTTTAGGAATATCTGCGCTTCACCCCTCGAGCCCTCTTTGTCACCTAGCCTCTCTGGGTCTGTGGATTACAGCATGGTTATCATTCACTTTACAGCTATTATCTGCTTACGAGTGAGTGCATACCATGTATGTCTTTCTGGGTCTGGGTTACCTCACTCAGAATGATTTTTTTCTAGTTCTATCCATTCACCTACAAATTTCATGATGCCATTGTTTTTAGCAGCTGGGTAGTTCACCATTGTGTAAATGTAGCACATTTTCATTATCCATTCTTCAATTAAGGGACATCTAGGTTGTTTCTGGGTTCTGGTTATTACGAATAAAGCTGCTAATAATATGGTTGCCATTAAAGGCTAGGATCACAACTTTCATTGCCTGGGGGACCAGCCTTCAGCAGCACAGGGCTCAAAGGGAAATCCACAGAGTCGGTGAACTGTGACTTTTTCATCTGAGGGGTTAAGGGAAAAGACACTCACACACCCTCTTGATGATTTCTTTCTTCTGTATCGTGATTCTGTATGCTATATTCTCTTTTCTTATCTCTATCAAAAATGTCTCTTCTGTTTTCTTGATGTTTTTCTTCTCTCTCTATCTTTATTTTTCCTCATTCTCTCATTTTCATGTTTTCCTGCTCTCTCTCTCTGTTTTCCCCATAAGGCTTAAATACTTCAGCAAAAATTTTCAAACAATATAAAAAGTACAATGTGGTTGCCTCTTATTTTTCAAGTGAATAATTACAAAGAATACAAGTAAAAAACAGCATGTGATCTGTTTCCCTTTCACAATTAAACATACTATGTATTACAGGTGAAAACCAAATAACCTTCCAAGAACCCATGTACGTTCATACTCAAACAACTTGTTATGGATTAACACAGTGTAAGCAAGTTATTTTTCCTCAGCCAGTTCTTTTACTTTCAGACTGCATTTTTGTGGTTACAAAGAAAGGACCAATCCCTTTATTACTTATCTTGAAAGGTAATCTAATAAGAAATCTTAAAAAATCACAAACCTAAACTTTTATATGAGAAAAACAATCAGTGAGCTCTACTTTAAATCTTTAGGGTTCGTACTCACTCATCAATAGTTTCTTATATCAGGAGATTAAGGACAGAAATGAGTATAAGGAATTAATCATCACCTTCAGTCATCAACCTATCCTAGCAAGAAAGGTGCATCAGCCAATGTTAATTGGGCTGCTTTGTTCTTGTTCCCTGACCTTAAAGAGTTCCTCACTCAACCATGTGCTTTCTGAATCTTTAGATTATCTTCTTGGGTTTTTCACCTCAAAACTATTTAACAAAAGCATCTTAGTCTAACTTTAAGTTATTTTCAAAGCTTTGTTTCAGCTATGATGCACTCCGAAGCCTATGAACACATTCCCCAACATTAAGGTTAAAAGAATTTAAGTTAGCTGGGCTACTGGGACTCAACTGCTTTTCTTAAACATTAACCTAACCCACAATCTATATGGCTGCTCAATAGAAACTCATGTGTTCTAGCTGTGTAATGCTTCCTTATTTATAATTTTTTATCATCAAAACTCTATTTAAACTAACATTATTATTATCAATTATACAGTACAGCTTAAGAAATCATCTTCATAATAATCTGCAGGTAAAAATGCCCAGTAGAACAGGATGTTTCCATGAGATAAGCACACCACACTACAGGCAGTGGGGATCTCCCCACACCCGTTCACACCATACCAGAATCTAGAGAAGATGCTGGCAGCAGTAAGCACATAAAGGCATAGCAGAAGCAAAAGACATTCTGGAGTCTGTGGTCTTGGGCCTTGCAATGTGAGATTCACCCATCAGGGAGTTTCCTCCTGATGGGCTGTCACCTCCAACTTCAATTGCCACCTGCTGTTTCTCTGACATGGCCACTGGCACACAACCAAAGTCTAGATTCTTAAACAATAGACTCAGTATTATGAATTTAAAATACATGCAGTCAGATCAGTTTACCTTTCCGGATCTTTCTCATCTCCAAGGTGCAATTAATTAATTCCTATAACTAAACAGTCCTGAGAGGGCAGCTGGTTCCATATCCTACTATGCAGATAAAGAAACTGGAGGTAACAGATCGGGCTGCGCATAGGGGCTTGGAGAATAAGGGTAGGGGCATTAAAATGGCTAAGCAGGTAATCGTAACTCTTCCCCTCTGCAGATTGTCACACTCAGAAGTGTCTCATATACTTCCCATATCTAGAAGATACTATTTGTATTGTCCATATGATAGAAGCTTAGGGCATTTCCTTATCTTCATATAATTGTATTTCATAAGTATTGGAACAATAAGACAAGAAAAGGAGATCAAGGGGATACAAATCGGAAAAGAAGAAGTCAAACTCTCACTATTTGCTCATGATAGCTTGCATAAGTGACCCTAAATTCTTTCAAGGAACTTCTACAACTCATAAATACCTTTAGTAATGTATCAGGATACAATATTAACTCGAAAAAAAAAATCAGTAACCCTCCTTTACACAGATGATAAATGGGCTGAGAAAGAAATCAGAGAAACATCACCTTTCACAATAGCCACAAATAACATAAAATATCTTGGAGTAACACTAACCAAACAAGTAGAAGACTTGTATGACAAGAACTTAAAATCTTTGAAGAAAGAAATGAAAAAAAAAAAACCATGAGAAAATGAAAAGATCTCCCACGCTCTTGGGTAAGTAGAATTAACATAGTAAAAATGGTAATCTTACCAAAAACAATCTACAGAGATAATGCAATGCCCATCAACATCCCAGCAAAATTCTTCACAGGCCTCAAAAGAACAATACTCAACTTCATATGAAAATGCAAAAAAAAAAAAAAAAATAAAACCAACAACCCAGGATAGCCATAACAATCCCGTATAATAAAGGAACTTCTAGAGGCATCACAATCCCTGACTTCAAACTCTACTACAAAGCTACAGTACTCAAAACATCCTGGTATTGGCACAAAAACAGACAGGAGGACCAATGAAACTGAATTGAAGACCTAGATATCAATCCATACACCTATAATCAACTGATATTTGACAAAGAGGCAAAAAATATCAAATGAAAAAAGAAAGCATACTCAACAAATAGTGCTGGCATAGCTGAATATCAACATATAGAAGAATGAAAATAGATCCATATCTCTTGCCATGCATAAAACTCAAGTCCAAATGGATCAAAGACCTCAGTGTGAAACCAACCACACTGAACCTCATAGAAGAGAAAGTAGGAAGTACACTTGAATACATGGACACAGGAGACCACTTTCTAAATATAGCCTTAGCAGCAGACACTGAGAAAAATAATTAATAAATGGGACCTCCTGAAACTGAGAAGCTTCTCTAAAGCAAAGGACACAGTCAACAAAACAAAATGGCAGCTTACAGAATGGGAAAAGATCTTTACCAAACCCACATCAGACAGAGGGATGATCTCCAAAATGTACAAAGAACTCAAGAAATTGGTCATCAAAAAAATAAGTACTCCAATAAAAATGTTAGAAGGGCAGGGAAGACGAAGGGAGGGGAACGGAGAAAAATATATAGCTCCCCTATAAAAAATAAAAACAATTTAAAAAAAGAAACACATAGAAAAGTTAGCATTTTCTGGCCTTCTCTTTTTTTTTGAAAGGTGGAGATCTTGCAGGAATTGGGCTGCTGGTACTAATGACTTTGGAAAATTCTAGCAAATCAATGAGGAGCTTCATTGCTTGGCATAGATTCTCTCTCTCTCTCTCTCTCTCTCTCTCTCTCTCTCTCTCTCTCTCTCTCTCTCCATGTGGCTTTGTTGCTTTTCCACTAACAACTCAGGAATGGGGTGTAATTTGCTGGCAGCAATATACTATATTCAACCTTGCTGCCTACAGGGTCTTTGCTCTTGCTCCATTAAAGAATGCTGCAGTAGTCCTGTGTAGCCATTAAACACTGAGGTGTCTGCTGTATTTCAGAGCCTGCTGATATGGGCTCCCCCAGAATGTGATTCAGAGTCTGAGGACCACAAGGGAAATCCATACTGTTGTTGGGGATTTTTCTAGGCTGCTAAAGTTATGTGGAATGAACTTAGCAAAGTCAATAGGACCTCTGCAGGGACTCAGGAGAAGACACCAGTGGCCGGGACTTTATTCTTCTTGGAATGCTTAGCCAAAGTCCTCAGAAGTTGAATTCAGATAGCAGTGAAAGGTAAACTAATTATAGTGGGGCCATTGTGCGTTTGTGGTTTGGCTGATGTCAGCATTTCCCAACTAAATGGAGTTCTTTGGGGATTTCAGAATCTGCTTTAAATGTCTTTTTTTTCACCCTTATTATTATTCTGAATCTACTTCCATTACAGGTTCTGATATTTAGACAAAAGGGGTTCATTGCCACTACATATGGATTATGGCTCAAATGTTTATTGTTCCATACATACACACACGCATGCATGCATACATACATACATACATATATACAATGTACACGCACACACACCTAAATACATGAATACTGTATTTGTTCAAGACAGATTTAATTGCAGCAGACAGATATCCAAGTCAAAAGAAAGCAAAATTTAGATTTGTTCAAGCAGAAAATCAAGAAATGGGTGTGTATTGGCAGAGCTTTGTCTTTCAGCCTCTGCCTCCCATACCCTCTTGTTTCTCCCTGCCTTTCCTCATCCCCAAGCAAGGTCTCAGGTATCCAGGCTGATCTCAAGCTCTATATAACAGACACTGACCTTGAACTCCTGATCCTCCTGCTTCCACCTCTCTGGGCTACCACATCTAAGTCCTCTGCCATTTTTCTTCTTGAGGGAAATCATTAACTCAGATAAGGCTAAGACTGTCTATATCCAAGGAGCAGAAATTATCTCTCAACTTTAACCTAAGTGGGAAGTGTGGCCTGGGATCCTATGTTCACCCCTCGCCCCCAGCCAACCACAACACCTATGCCAGGATTGGGGATTGCTTCCTCAGTGTTGGCAACCTCCGTCACAGATGGCTCTTCTAAAGGCCACAGAAAGCCGTGATCTGTGTGACAGGGAGATGCACCATGAGCTCTCTGCTTTTCAGTCTGTTCATTTCACAGGCGTGATCAGGAATACTGTCACATGCAAAGACATTTCCTAGGGGAGAGACTACACACAGATGCTACTTACTTCTATGCACTGTCCTCTCATGTTGTCTAGCCCTGGGATGTTTGTATAGTGCGTAGATTCAGCAAACACAATCTCTTCTACGTGTGCAAAAGAAACAGCTTTTCCCAGTAGAAAACTGAAGAGAACTAACTTAACTAAGCACCAAGCAAATTTTAATCGGACCTTTTTTGAGCTCTTAGAGTGACAGCTGCTTCCTGTGACCCTCCACGGGCATGCCTTTTATACCTTAACTTGACTAAAGGTGACTCAGGTCCTCGTAAGTGACTGGGCTCACTATGGGTCTTTTCTAACTGACAGCACTGGAATCTTCTTTGACACATTTCATTGTGAGGTAATTGGACCAACTTAGTTAATTGTAGCACTGGATTCATTTCTGATGGGATATGGATGAGGTTATGAGATAACATTCCCACTAGGACAAACTGTTCTCAAACTTTGGTGCCAGGGAAGTGTGGCTCACCTGGTCAGGTGGCTAGTTTGAAGTTTTCCAGAAAGTGTCTCTCTTTGGCTTCCAGGCAGCTCAGAGTCAGCTGTGAGCCTTGCCACGAGCAAGTGCACAGAACCCCTGACATACATCTGACGTGCTTAGCGTCATCCCAGGCTGTCCCTTCGTCTTCTATGTCTATTATCCATATGCTGATTTGCGAAATTTTTATCTTTACTTTGTCTTATTTCTGTGGGTAACCCAAATTTTGTGGGGTTGGGCTGGAGTTTCTTAAACAGACAAAATAATAAACAAATAAACAAACAAACAAACAAATAATGAATGAATGCAGGTGGGCTCTCAGGGCCATTTTCTTCCTGTAAAGACAATGCTAGCTGCACTAAGGCCATTTCTCTTTCACTGCTAATGTCTTGGCTCTGCTTGGAACCGCTTGTTCAATTACTGTGCCAAGCTCCTGTTTTACAAGGCTTCCTTTGAGCACATCTAATCAGGAGCAGATCCTCAATGCAGTCTCTTTGTTCACTGACTGGAACCTTGAATGCCTTGCTTTGCCTAATAAATAACCCAGGGGCTCAAACTTGGCCTTAGCTTTTATTTGGAAAACAGGACTGCTGAAGCTCTATAGCACAAGCCGAAGGAAGCTGTTGGAAGGTCAGGCATCTCTCAGGCAGCTCTGCAAGGTTGTATACTGCTCTGCTTCCTCCCACATTTACTGGGCCTCTTTTTCTTTTTGCATACAATTCTCTATCTTTTCTCTGCCTTGGGCTGCAGCAGCTAAATCTCAGGGTGACAGGAAAGCCACGTGACCCAAAAGGTAAAGCTTGGTCACGTGTAAGGTGAGGCTGAGTCTAGTCGCCGTTTGAGAAGTCTCGGCTGCTCTTAGCACCATTTCCCTATGTTTTATTTCACTGCTGCTGTGATAAAATACTTAATTAATAACAGCGTGAGAAAGGAAGGGTTTCAGCTCAGAGTTCAAAGTCCAGTCCATCATGGCGGGCGTGCAGAGGCAGCAGCAGCGGATGGTATTTTGTGATGATATTTGGAGACTGAGACACCTCTTCTCTCTACGCACTTCACATTTTTTACTTCTTCTTCAACTCTTGGCCACTTTGTATTTCTGAGCTTTCAGGCTGGGATATAATTTCTTAGAATACATGTGTCATAGCTACTTTGTTTTGCAGTGACAAAACACCTCGACTAAGGTAATTTATCAAGGAAAAGTATTTAATTTGTCACTCATGGTTACAGAGGACTAGAGTCCATGACCATCGCGGGAATCATGGCATCAACAGGTAGGCAGGCATGGTGCCAGAGTTGTAGCTGAGAGCCTACAACTGATCCAAAAGTAGGAGAGAGAGAGAGACAGAGAGAGAGAGACAGAGAGAGAGAGAGAGAGAGAGAGGAGAGAGAGAGAGAGAGAGAGAAAGCTAAAAGCCCACTCCCAGTGACATACATCTTCTAATAAGGCTGTACCTCCTAATCCTTCCCAATCAGTTCCACCAACTGGGAACCCAGTGTTTAAAACATTTGGGCCTATAGGAGCCATTCTCATCACATCACCATACCTGACATCTGTCTAGCTGCATTTTACATTTGCAGAGAGAACTATTTGATGTCTACCCCTCTTACCTGACCGTGCCCTCTAAGATGACAGGTTGTAGACTCACGTCTTGTCACCATTTCACCCCAGGGGTTTTCTTTAGGATGAGCTCCTGGAGAAGTTCAATAAATCCTAAACTTCAATGAGTGAATGAGTGAGTGAATGTATATAGTGACTGGGTGATGTCATTCAGAACCTCCAGACGCAGAAAAATAAGGTGCTATACAGAGCATATACGCTAGTTGATACTAACTCAATATGCTGTAAGTTTTAGACAGATACATTCAAAGTTCAATGCAACCTCATGAGAGGGTTGGTGTTGTATTCATCTTTGATCCCCAGAATCATATTGAATGAAGTTCCAACGACTGTTACTTACTGTTACTGTTACTATTTCATTTAATTTTAACTTTATTTCTGTTCTTTTTTTTTTTTTTTAAGACAGGGTCTCATTATGAAGCCCTGGCTGGGTTGGAGCTTGCTATGTAGACCAGACTGGCCTTGAGCTTACAGAGATCTACTTGCCACTCCCTTCTTAGTGCTGGGATTAAAGACATATGCCACCATGCTTGACCTTTTGTCTTTTAAAATAAATTTTTAATGAAAATATAATTATGTCACTTCTCCTTTCCCTTTCCTCCCTCTAGCCTCTCTCATGTAGTCTTCCTCAGTTTCAAATTGATAGCCTTTTTCTTTATTATTGATAAGTGCATATATAAGTATTATATACCTATATATGTGTATATATGTATGTATATTATATGTTTGTATTATACACACATATATAGGTATATACATATGTATATGTCACCTACTGAGTCTATTTTTGTTTGTGTATATATGGTTTCTGGACCGGCCACTTTATATTGGGGGGCTCATCTTTGGAACAGGTTAGCCCTCCCTCTCTCAGCACCACGAGCTGCCTGTAGTTCTTTGTTTAGGGATGGGGCCAGGTGTAGTTTCTTCCCTTCCTGTGTCAGCATGTCTATTGACATTTTCATTGTTCAGGTCTTGTTTATGCAGCCATTTTTAGAAGAGTCAGTCTTACAGAAGACATCCTGGTGTTCTGGCTCTTACAGCCTTCCAGTCCCCTCTTTGGTGATGTGTCTTCTGAGTCATGGATGCAGGATTCTGCAGATGTGCCTACTGGCCTGGGTTCCTCATGATTTATTGATCTCTGCATTGTGTCCAGCTGTGCTTTTTTTTTGTGATGACCTCCATTTGCTGTGAAGATATCTGTTGTGATTGTGTGTGTGATACTTGTAATTATTTGTGAGTGTGTGTGTGCCTGCATGCGAGCATGTGTATGTGCATGTCAGCAGAGGCCAGAAGAGGGCATCTGATCCCCTTAAACTACAGTTACAGTCAGTTGTGAGTTGCCCGTTGTGGGTGCTGGAAACCAGCTTCAGGTCTGCAATGGCAAACACTGAGCCATCTTTCCAGCTCATGCATTAGTATTTAAAATAATCCAGAAAACACATTTCCATTTCATGATCAGAGCTAAAAGTCATCTCCAAAATAATTCCCTAGGATAGAGGCCTGAATCCTCCTTACACGTGTTTTATTGGTGGCGCCAGCCAGAAAAACAGTCCTTTCAGTGAGAACCACTTCCTCCCCCGCCTCTTGCCAAGCCCCAGCTCATGCAAGATGGTGTGTGCTCTTTATTTATTATACATGTCTGCATATTGAGATAATTGGGTTGTATAATATTGCACGCAGACTAATCTGAGAATGATTTCTGCTGAATAGAAATTACTTATTTTGATTCCTCGGGGGTTTGTTTTGTCAAAACTCATGTAGTATTTAGCAAAGTAATCATTGTTCAATTGCCGAGCACAGGAAGTGTAAAATTATCCTAATAAGAATGAGAAGGATGAAGAGAACGGGTGATGCTGACCTCGTCAACTTGATTAGTGATGGTATTTCATCACATTCTCAAGGCTTAACCTCAAACGCTGCCCGTGAAGATTGCCGTGTACCTCTTCATCTCACTGGCCCTAATTAGATATGTAATTTGTCATATGGTTGTTGAGCAATAATAGAAATATACACAGAATACGCACAAAAGAAAGATGACGTTTCTGTACTCCAGACACAGTTCAGTGGCCGTGTTTGAAGGCAGGTGGGATGTCTTCCGCATACAGAGTCATCCTGTCCCTTGTCTTAGGCGCATCACCTCTCTGTACACAGGTTCTTCATGTGTCAAAGGCTGTCAGGAGGAGCATCTTCCTTCTGTTAGTTCCTCACAATCAAGACTGTTGTGAGCCAGGCACTGCAGTTCAGGCTCGCCCTAGCGACCAGGGAAGCTCTCAGGTTGGAGGCTGGTTTGTGTTGCAAAGTGATGTCAAAGCCAGTCTGGGCAAGTCAGTGAGACCCTGTATCCATAACAGAAAGAGAAAATAGGGATGAGGGTGTTGTTCAATGGTAAAGTACTTGTCCTGCATGTGTATGACCCTCAGTGCAATCCTCAATCAAGAAAGAAAAAGACAGGCAGGCAGACAGACAAACAAAAATCTGCTATGTCTATCCACTTCACTCAAGAAGGGCTCTTGGCTCAAGATGGCCTGAAAAAAATTTTTTTTTTTGTGAAAATGTAGAGGTTCTTAGAAAAAAAGAGCCCTTGCATGGAAAAAATGACATTCCTTTTGGTATCTTCATGTGTACATAAAATTAGAACCATGGTGAATGCAAGCATTGCATGTGAATTATTTTATACACTTGACAGCATTTTGGGGTAGGTCATATAAAGAGAAAGCAGGATTTGAATGCAGATCTCAGATCTTCTGTTATCTTTGTGTTCATCTGACTGGTACTGGTGACATAGTGTGTTTGTGGAGGTCTAAATGAGCCATCTTCTTTCTAATGTTTAAGAAATTGAGGTCAAGAGGAAAGGCAAGGCACCCAGGGTAAATCATCTGCCTGCCTGGCAGGTGAACAAACGTTTAAGAGAACAATTTCTGGAGGTGCTAGACCTGTGGGTCAAACAAAGATCTGACATATACATACATATATACAAGCATACATATGTATATATATGTTATGTGTGCAAATATTTTGCCTTCATGCGTGTCTGCATACCACATGCATGCAATGCCAGCGGAGGTCAGAAGAGGGCATTGGATCTAGTGGGACTGCAGTTACAGATGTGGTATGGTTGTAGATGCCATGTGGTGTTGGCAATGGAAACCAGGTCTTCTACAAGAGCACCCAGTGTTCTTGACCTTGAGATATCATTGCACCCCTTCTGATGCTTCTGAGGTGTGTGGTCTTAGGCAGGAGGATTAGATGAGAACTTGAAGTTCTTTCATGCTGCTTCCATCAAGATACAGGTTCTCAGAGTGTCAGGACATCTGCTTCGAGATACTATATTTTAGTCAATGACAGGAAGCTGCACCCATGAAATCCCAACAGTATTGTTGCCAAAACAAGACCTGAAATATGACTACACCGGTTGGCATGTCAATGTAGATGTGAGAAATCTCACAAAGGAGGGAAAATCAGTTCTCATGCAGGATAAGCCCCTGATAGGTTGTCTAGTCCTAAGGACGTATGTATAGGACCAACACTAAAAGGACTCAGAAGGTTGCATTTATGTATACATATCTTATTATTACAACTGTAGGAAAGGAGGCCATGGGTTCAAGGGAGACTCTGGGAGATGTGGGAAGAGTAGAAGGAAAGGAGAGAGGGTGGAAATGATGCAAATACAGTGTACTCATATATGAAATTCTCAAAAATATCAAATAAAAAACCGCAGAGTTTTGGGGGGAAAATGTGGGCTAGATGTTCCATCCCCTCAAGTCTTTGTAAACTTAAAGCAATAGAGTTGGGTAGAAATGAGACTTGTGATTTGCAAGTGAGGTCACAAAAGGGCCAGGTACCTGTTGCTGCCTGACTCAGAGGTCACCATGTTGTAAGCCCGCTGTCACACGTTGTTGATCTAACTAGCTGAGTCCTCAATTACCCAACTCGTGTCAGGTTTGAATGAGGATGCATCCAGTTGTTTCCAGATACGAACCACTTGAGTCTGCACAGCCAATTGAATCTTTCCTTTTGGACTCATAAGATGATATAGAAGATAAATCACCCTTACTATACAGTTTAAATTCCCGACTCATCACATCCATGAAGGTTGCAAAGTGGGTGCTACACGTTCTACGTTATGGGTCACTTGTGATGTAGCAACTGTCATTACGACCTGTTGAAACTTCAGCATCCTCATTTGCATAATGGATGTGCTGATGCCTTTCTTATGGAATTATTGGCTGTTGCAAGTAAAAGATAAGAGTACCATTCTATCTTGCATGTAGCAAGTGCCCAGCAAAGGTTGAGGATAAATAATATCAGCACTGTCTTGTGGGCAGATGGTTTTTCAGGAGCTGACCAAAGGGGTTAGGGAGTCTAGGAATGCTCAGACTAGTATATTGTCACTGAAACAGGAGCAGCAGCCAGCCAGTAGGGGAAGAAGCAATCCCAGCTCTCAGAAGCCTTTGTTGTCCGCTTCTACCTCCTGGGAAATAATGAAGTTGCCCCAAGTGCCCAAGGCAAGCTCAGCTGGAGTGTTTGCTGTAACTTCAAAAGTTCTCAGGAAGGCAACTTCGTTCATTTACCTACCACACTGTTCTGAATTATCAATAACATGCCACTAAAAGGAAATTTCACGCCTCTAAGATCCACCCCAATTGCCATGCTAACACAGTCCAGCAGGTTGGCCTGTTTACTTCTGGCCCCAGGAAGTCAGTTACCATTAATTGTGCCATGTGTTTTCTTTCCCTTCGCACCTCCTCCCTCTACCCCCCGCCAGCAGCTTCTTAGCCTGGACAGTGGGATGCTATATCTTTTGCCCATCCAGGCCAGATGTCTGCTGGGGCATCCAGCAGAGCCCTGAGGTCTCATTATAGAACCTAGCACCCTCTGAGCTTGTATCAGGCTGTGTTTCCTCTGCATTCCTTTGAAGTGGAGATTCTGGCTATCTCTGCAACTCACACTTCCTCACTAGGTTACTTGACCTATTTTTGCCTTAATGCATTGATGCTTTGATTACTGCCTCTCTGTGGCTGGCCCAATATTTCTCCCCCAAAGCTGAATGCAGCCTTGAGAATGAGACCCAGCATGAAACTCAGAGCTGCGCTCTGGCAGCTGGCTCTTGTTACCACAATTGGTCCTGTGATCCACTGCACTGTTGGCCATGTACTCGCACTCGGACGACTTGGGGTTATCATTCTCAATTTTCTTCCTGTGGTGACAGCGTCTAAGATGTGATAAACGCTGGTCGGAGAGAAGCCAGCCACACTATTTATCTGCTACAAGGGTACCAAGGCACCTTCCTTTCAAGAGATAGAACCAGAGCTTAAAAGTAATTTTTTCCCAAGCTAACATCCCCTAAAGTTGACTGGGTGATAGATGCTATTGTCAATTCTTTTGATGAATTCTTTCGCTCAGTCTTCACAGAAAACCTTTTTTCCCCCCCAAACCCATTTTAGAGGAAAAGAAGCTGAGGTGTAGAGAGGGCAGGTAACTCGCCAAATGTAGGAAGTTATAGAGTCAGGGACTATATTCAGGCAACCAGCTCCAGAGGCTGGAGCTTCAATATACTCTTCATTCTGCTGCTGGGTGTGAGACACCACCTGTCCATGTCCCCAGGCGAGTGACTTACAACCTGATAAGGAATGCTACTCATTTCTGCATACCTTGAACTTTGTTTAGGGCCTGGCTAAGAGAAGGTGTTGGACTAGTGTTTGTTAAATGGGTTTGTGTGGTGGACCAGGGGTACCCCAAGGACATAATGGAACCAGAGTCAAAGTTGAATTCGTGCATTATTTTTAAGGTCCTGACTCTGAGGAACTGCTGTAGTAGTTAGTACAATCTGGTCCGAGAGAGAATAAGTGAGTGGCAGGAGTTCTGGAGGGCGACAGGGCATCTCATGGAAGTCCCCAGGGGACACATTTCAGAAAGTCTGGGGCTGGGATGTGGTGAGGCAGCAGAACTTTCCTGAACCTTGTTAGGAGTCTGTGCAGCTCATTCGTTTTTCTCCCCATGCCAGGGAGAAGCACATATTTCTTTTCAAAAAATGTTTTTCCCCTTTGCTCACTGCCATGAGCACTGGGCCATCTTCAGAGGGCTACCTCACCATCCTAGTTCAAGTCCTAATTACAAATTCTTGAGTGAGAACTTACAGTTTTCTAGGCTGGTTGGAATGTTCAGCGTCAGTACCTGAGACATTGAGGGGCAGGGTGTGGAGTGCAGATGAGGGTGTCAAGAAACCTTTTCCTCAGTCCGAGGGATGAAAACCCACCCGGAGCTGATGGTCAGTTTCTGAGTAGATCTGCCCCGACACTGTCTGAGTTAGGAGGTAATCAAACAATTGGCTCAAGTCAATTTTTTTGCAACAGAAATTTCCCATACAGCTTCAGAAACATGGTGCCCAGGAATGGAGGCTGTTCTACAGCAGCTAAGATCATCTTGGAAGCTAGGAGATCTGAGGGCCACATTTAAGATCAGTTCCTTACCCTAGGGGTTCATGCTGTACATGAGGATTTCCAAAGGGCATTCCTAGGAAGTCCTTTGGGAAAAGAAATCCTTGATGGAAGTGGCCATGCTCATCACTGCAATCCATCTTATGTTCTTTGCCTGGAGTATAGCATGCATATACATTGGAAAAAATACCAACTTATTTATGAGGCTCTAGTATTAGGTATATGTATAACCGACCCATTAAACTTTATGTGTTCTCGTTATTACTTCTCTCCTACTTCATAGAGAAGGTGCTTAGAAACGCAGAGAGGTTTAGTAACAATCTAGATCAGACTTAGTAGATGATGGAATTTAAACTAGGTTTATCCAGCTGGCTTAGTCTCTTTTCTATACTTTGCCAAATCTCCTTGATCCAAAATGAAAGTCGTAAAAGGAAAGAAGACAGCAAAGCGATTTATCTTCCATGAGACTTGTTAGAGGATGCGAGGCACCTACAGGCACTCAAACACCAGGCATGGAGGCCATGTTGCTAGAGATTGGGTCTTAATTAAGCTTGGCTTTAATCTGTGACACTTGGCACTCTGGCAGTGTGAGTGGGAAGCTGTGCATACCTAAGAATGCTGGGTAAACACAGTGGATGCCAGAGCCAGCTCCTCTGTCAGTAGGAAGTCTCACAAGGCAAGGCTAATTCTCTTGAAAGCAATATACCCAGAAGGGAGCAAGCGTTGCTCTGCCAAAGATCAGTGCCATATCAGAGGAAGGAAGGATAGTGGGAGATGAAGCCAGTATCCTAGGGGTTAGAGAGGAAGACAGAGTATTCATTTTCAGTGCCTAGGGTCTGGGAAAGCTGAACCTTGGTAGGTGTGATGAGAATTAAACTACAGTCCAAGTCTTTGAAAGCATTTCCAAGGCAGCAAGTCTGCCATTCCTTCATGATATTCATGCTATCAAAGCCTTTTCTTGAAGTTTTCTCTTTTTCTCCATATAATCCTAAGAAAGAGAAGAGCTGATTTCTCAATGGGCATGAGTTTGACTTCTTTAGAAGTTATTATTGAACTGATTCCTTATCCAGGAGGCCATCTTTATGCACTTGTTCTTGTTGGTTGAGTCATTAGTGCTAAAGTAACACTGATCAGAAGTGACCAGGGAAGCAGCATTTGGTTTCTTAGATTGTTTGTGTGAGGTGGTATGTTGGGAGGGATCAGATCTATTAAAAATAGAAGGTTTCCCCTAACAATCAATCCACAGCTCCAAGAGCTTGAGGATTATAAGAGGTGATGGCCTAATGAATGGCTTGTGATGATTCAAAAACTTACTAGGTTTCTTTTCAAATGTGTTAATTTTATTTGATGAAAGAGTTTCTGGAGAGGGTAAGGGACCTCCCAGTGCCCCTGGTACTATCCGAAATATGTTTGTCAGGGGCTAGTTACTCATCCAGTGTTCACAACCTTGGAAGTAGATATTGCCATTGCTTTTATTTTGCAAATGAGGAACAAGGAAGGAGCAAAGGGGTTAAGTCATTCCCACCCATCTAGTAAGTAGTGGAGCTTAGATTTCTACCTGGAAGTGTTGGTTCCAGAGCTCATGGTTCTGGAAGGCTTACACTGCTATGATGCATACAGCTCTCTACTGAAGATGGTCTCTCCTCTACTAATTCTCAATTCTGTGGGAAAATACCTTGACAAAAGCAGTTTAAGGGAGGAAAGGTTTGTGCTGGCTTACAGTTCCTCAGGGGTAGAATCCACCGAGGCTAGGAAGGCATGGAGAGAGGAGAAGGAGGATGGTTGGTCACCCTGTATCAGAACTCAGAAAGCAGGACAGGCTATAATGATCCAGGCCTTCTCTAAGTGGACTGCTTCCTCTACTGTGTCTCTACCTACTGAAAACCCCACATCTCCAAACCAGCTGGGGATTGAGAATTCAAACATATGAACCTTTGGGGAACATTGCACATTCAAGACACCACATCTTCCAAAAATGCAATACCAAAGGAAATTCGACGAGATATTCTTGGATTGCAGATACTTGGCTGCTCTTATTTTTAAGTCGCGTTCGGTTATGTAAAAACGATGTTGTGATTACAAATCTGGAAATGTTCTGCAGCAAACACTGAAGTCGCCTTCTCTATTTTCCCGTTTCAGTGTGATCCAAGTGACATTGAACTACATTATCTACTTCTCTGACACTTGGCATTTCTGATCACAATCAAAGGAGGCTGGATGTGCCAGGGAGTCAACACCCCAGGAGCAGATCTCACTCAGCATCTGATGGCTTTGTGTGTGTATATACCCAGCTTCTCTAACAGCAAGGTGTGTGTTCACAGTCCCCCCCCCCCCCAGAGTTTCCCAGCTGGATCTAGCCTCACTCCCCCACTGGAGAAGCTGACCTGGTCAAGCGTGTTTTATCACCTGCCGTCTTCTTTTCCCTGTGCACTCTCTCCACTCTCTTTTCAGTGCCCTGTGAACTTTCAGCAGAACAACTTAGGAAAGATTATTGTCTCAGGGGTCTGCTTCTTGGGGAACCCAAACAAAGACATGCTCCAGTTCTGTCCTGATAGCCAGGTATTTTCTCCCTGGCAGAAGAATGTACAGTATGCAGAAAAAGCAACAGCTAAATGAGAAACAAAGTACCGTTTTTTCAAAGAGCTGGGTAAGCACCCAACGCTCCCCAGTGCATGGCGGTGAAATGCTAGGTGGGGAAAGTGAATTCAGACTGAAGGAGGGTTCATGAGGTCCCCCGAGGCCATTTTCTGTCTGGATGTGCTGACAGTATGGGGGTGGAAAGCCACAGGGAGTTCCACTCAAGGATGCAGACCATTAAGGCATAGTCACACATCCAGCAGTGAATGTGGCTCAGATTAGCATCTTATCTCTTAGGGGAGCAGCCAGAGGTGTGATCAGGAGTTTAGAGAAGCGGGGGTGGGGGGTGGGGGGGGTGGGGGGGGTGGGGGGGTGGAGAATGTTTTCATCCTTTACAGGAACCCAGGACCTGACGTGAATGCTCACGCCTGACTCAGTTTGACCTGTTCTTCTTTCATGTGTGGAAAGGTCATAGATTTTAACCCCGCCCCCCCCCCCCGGTGAGATGCTGAGGTGTTTCTTTTTTATTTCTTTCTTTTTTTTAAGTGTCATTGGGAATGAGTTAAGTGGCATGCTTAGGATTTATGCAACTTGTTCTCTATGGCACATTGGTGAAATGCTTGTAGTGTTTATGTATTTAGAAATAGAATATATATGTTATAAATTGTGAATAAGTCACAATCAGAAATTAAAAGGTTTGTTTTAGAAAAGGAGGGTTTTAGTCTTGCCTTCTTTGTGCAGACGAAGAAACAGATAGGGAAGTTAAGCTGTCAATCACATTGTGTGATGCTGAACAGGTGCTATGTGTACCACATCCAGTCCAGTTTTTGCCGAGTACACTTCCATTCATTCTTTGAGAATTTACACATGTATACCATAAATTTTATTATCAACACCCTCCAGCTCTATCCCCCTCAACTTCATACTCTCCTTTTATAGCTCACGAGTCCCTCCAGTGGTGTCCTTACATGCATTAGTGCAGGACCTCCCAGTTCTGAATGGACATCTAGAACACACTTTCCTTGCCCCAATGGTCTTTAGTTGCCAAAGCTCCTCAGTTAGAGGTAGGGCTCTGTGAGCCCCTCTCCCATCTATGCTGGATTTCGGATTGGTTTGGTCTTGTATAGGTCTTGTGCTGGCTACTAATCATGCCTGCAATGGTGCTGATTCATTCAGAAGACACTATTTCTCAAAATTCCTCCCAAACAACTCTCACTCTGACAATCTTTTTTTTCCCATCTTCAGCTGTGTTCCCTGAGACCAGCCCATTTCTTTATGATGTTCTTGCTCCTAGAACACTCAGGTACATTAGAACTCAACAGAGCAAGGGCTGGGAAGGAGAGCAAAAAAAGAATGATGGATTGGCTTTTGTGAAAACATCATTGTGATGCATAATTTTTTGACCTGGGTTGGTTCACTCCTCCTTAGACAACCTGGTGGTCTTCTAGCTTCCTGGTGCAGGGATGGGGTCAGTCATCATAGTGGTGCTGAACTTCGTAAGGACACCTTATCAATGTAGTATACGACAGTGTAGAAATTCTGGAGCCAAGCAATTCTCTAGCCTCAGGCTCCTGCATAGCTATTACTATAGTTATGTACACTGTGCCCAAGCTGATTGGAGAGCTTATAATGATAGTTTATATCTGCACCCTTTCCCCATATCTTCTTCAACAATATCAGTGTGATAATTCCAAAAATAGGAGGGTCATTTAATAGGATAAAAAAATAATTGTTTCTATTTTATTTTACCTTTTAAGTCAAAACATACCCTCACAACCCTGAAGAGGCAGTGTTGGGGTTTGAACATGTAATATTTAAATACTGAGTCCATAGATGATGGTACTGTCTTGGGAGGTTGTAGAAACTTTTGAAGGTGGGACCTGGCTAGAGGAAATAAGTTACTGGAGGAAAGTTCTGGAGACACAGTTCCCTTGGCTGCCTCCTGTTTTGCTTGTTGCTTCTTGACCTGCATGATGTGAAAGCAACCACTTGTGATAGTTAGGTTTCTGTCAACTTGACACAAGCTAGGGTCATCGGGGAAAAGGGACCCTCAATTGAAAGAATGCCTCCGTCAGATTGGCCTGAAAGCAGGTCGATG
This sequence comes from Alexandromys fortis, assembly GCF_014885135.2. Taxonomy (NCBI): domain Eukaryota; kingdom Metazoa; phylum Chordata; class Mammalia; order Rodentia; family Cricetidae; genus Alexandromys; species Alexandromys fortis. Next base: position 9,973,476 of record NW_026067891.1, on the reverse strand, counting down.
GGGTCACTTTGCTTTTTTAAAATTAATGGCTTATGTGGGAGGGCTCAGCCCATTGCAGGTGGTGGTACTTTTCCTGTGCAGGTGATACCATTCCTGTGCAGGTGATTCTGAGGTGAAGGCAACTTGAGAAAGGCTATAAACAGCATTCCTTCATGGTTTCTGTCTGCGTTTCTACCTCCAGGTTCTTGTTCTACTTGAGTTCCTGCCCTGGCTTCCCTCAATGATGGATTCTGATCAGGATGTGAGCCAAACCAACCCTTTCCTCTCCAAGTTGCTTCTGGTTATGGTCTTTATTGCAGAAATAGAAAGCAAACGAGAATGTTAATGTAGGCAAATAGAGCCTCCATGAAAATGTTCCTAAGAGCTGTTCATACATACACCTCTGACCAGCACTGAAGGGTGAAGGGGCTGGATCTGGATTGATGTCTGTGTTGGAGAGGACTTTGGGTTAGTTCTGGTGTGCTGGAACAGTCTTCGTAGCTGTGGTGCACTTCCTTCTCTCTTCCATCCGACAGACTTCAGGGCTGATTTCTGTATCCCCTCTCATTGGGAAGAAGATCTTGGTGGCTTTGATACTGGCTAGTAGATGGAAACTTTCCCCCATTTAGCGAAAAAATTAAAAGGCAGGAAAATAGCTTAGTACAAAATGAAAGTGTTCACGGGCAAATGTTTACAAACTTGATAAGGGGCCCAGAGCCGTGGAGACCATGGACACTAATGGTTTGAGTTTGTTTTTTTTTTTTTATTTGGATTTTTAGTATTCTGCCTAGCGAGTCTCCCTCCCCCTTCTCAATTGGTCTAAAGGTATTTGTGTCCAGACTATAGCAGGGATTTTGTCTCTGTAATTGTTGATTGGCAGGGCTAAGACCGACACCTCAATTTCTCTGTGGTATAACAGGTACAGAAAGAACTACTGTATGGGAGGGGAAATGGATTACGTTTCAGTGAGATTTACTGCTAGGGACAAAAAGCCACAAATAAATGGAAACATGCTGCCTATTTCTGGGATAAAAAGCCATAAAGACTCAAACTGATGTCCTCACATTTCCTGTTCTTGACTTCTTTTTATTTTCAAAACTTTTCTTCCAAAATTCAAGAAAGATGTGAATCACCTAGTGATGAAATTCAAGGCTTCCTCCTTGCTGGGCTTAGGGCAAAAGGGTCATTCTTCATGGTTCCTGTTCCTTTGGCAGAATCTTTATCCCACCTGTGGGCTGATGCCTAGAATCCCAGAATGCAAAGGGAATAGGTCCCAGAACAATTAAAACAAGCAGAGGAGCCAAGGCAGAACAGGTACTAGAGTTGTGAGCCCCACTTCCCCGCCTGGTTTCTCACATTCTTCTCCAATAAATCGGTGTCACTCTCCCTCTTCACCCAGAGAGTTCCCAGAACCATTCAGTCCCAGCTGTGGTGGTGTGTGGCTTGATGAACCCTGGATTAAGATTAAGATTCTGATTAAGAACCCAGGGAGCAACAAAAGCCCCCATGCTTCTGGTGGGGCTAAACTAGCTAATAATCCACAGAACACATGCGACACAAACCACATTTTAACGTTTCAATGACAAGTACAGAAAGACTACTGTCTGGGGCTCAGGTAAACTCACCAGTTGTTTTTGTTACTTGTGTCTGAACACATGCAAAATTGACAGGAGCATTTAAATTATCCAGAACCTTCCACTGTTAACAGATGAGAGTCCATGTTGGGATAGAATGAGAGGGCGATCATGGGCATTTTTAGAGCACTCACAATGTGACCAGTACCTTCTGGGCACTCTCCTCACCTTGGCACATCTACTAAGGGTCCATTGTGCGAGCATTTTTTGATCTCATCCTGCAGTTGAGGGACCCTAAGATACGCAGGAATAAAATGTCCTGCTCTGAAACATGTGACCCTGCTAAAGTTAGGGGCTCAGTTTCATCTGGTGTCTATGATCACAATGTCTGTCAGGATCCTAAAGGTAAACCACCCAGTTAGGAACATCCCAAAACTGTACTTGGGAGGTGATTTTGACACCTGAGAGTGAGGTTTGGGGAAATACCTGAGTTGCATTGCTGTACTGGACTTGTGAGAGCAGAACAGTTAGCACTCTCTAAACAGGATGGGAGAAAGAAGCAGCAGTTGGAACTCTGTAGAGAGGTGCATCAAGTATCTACTTCGAATAGAACTGTAGGTTTTGATTAATAACTAGATCCAATCAAATAGTTTTTATCCCTATGGGAAGAGGCAGGGAGGGATCTCCAATGGTTAGCTCTACCACAAGTGGGATTCTATTAATACATGTTGTGTGACTGCTTCCTCTCAGGTGAAACATTTCTTCCTGGAGGGAGGCTCATAAGACTCAGGGAGTCAATGCAACTCACAAAGCTTAGGAAGCCCCTAAAATTCACAAGATCAATGAGACCTTTACCAAGGGTATAAAAGCAAGAAACAGTTGCTGGGGAAGGGAATTCTCTTTGATGAACTGTCTGCACAGGGAGCTTCAAGATTCAGCTTTCATGAACCAATGGCCATGCTAGGCTGGGCTTTCTCTGTGATACAGGTGTCTTTGAGTTAGTCACGCTCTTCTAAGTAACCCCAATAAACCCATTGCTTCACCAACTAGATGTAGGTTAAATACTGTCTTTGGTCTGTCACAGGCACCTCGTTGGAGTAAGTAGACATTTCTTTATGTCTCCCCAGGAAGTGAGACAATTTTCCTCATACTGAGCACCTTCTAGTGTGGAGGACAGAGCTCAGCCTGCTGTCCTACTTTTCTGTCCCCCTCCCCGACCTTCTTTACCCACAGAGGGCAACATATAGTAAGCCAAACCTGCAAAAACACATGTTAAAGAACCTGGTCTATGTCAAAGTATTTCTCCTGGGCTATAATTGAATAATTTCCAACCACATTACTTAGATTTTGGCTGTGACCTTCAATCCTATAAAGAGTACACCTTAAGTAGTGCTTTATTTCCACAAAGATATCCACCTAACAGAAGGGAGGACACGCACAGGTTAGCAGCTGGGCGGGTCATTAAAACTCACCTTCTTCATTATTTAATATGTCTTTCCAACCTCCTGGGGCAGGCAGGGAGATGCTTGCCATAAAACGTGTCTACTTTTCAAGGAGGTCTTCAAAGGAGAAAATAAACACTTTCTCTTCAAAGAAAGCTTGCTATGGAATGGAGAGGGAGGCCTAAAGAGGAGCTATTGGCATGTCTGTGACATGAGCGCAGTGTAGGCTGTTTGGGGTGAGGGAGAGGGGTGAGAGAAGAGTTGGAGCAAATAAGAACAAAGCATAGTAAAACAGTCATGAAATATCACAATAGTTCCATTACTCCATATGCTAAAAAATTAATTAAAATCATAGAGGAGAGTCATTGTGCTATACTGGGCCAGGTGTGAGCTGGATGTTAGCCTGGGGCTGCAGTCAGTGCTTAGAATTTGGGAATGGCCACCCGTCCAGTCTTGCTCTGCCATGTCCTTATTCTGTTGCCCATCTGTGTTCTACCAGAGGTCATTTCCAGTACCATTGGAAACTGTGGATGGTACCATGATTATAAACCTAGAATCCAAAGTACCACAGAGAGCTAAGCTTTGTTTGGAGTATCTCAAACTTGCAGGTCCCGTTCAGAATTTGCAGATGTGAAATTGAATATTGAATTGTTATGTATAACATATTGTTTATGTATTCAAGGAGATCATGGGCTTTTTTCTTCTTTCCTTTTTTCTTCTTTCTTTCTTTCCTTTCTTCCTTTCTCCCTTCCTTCCTCCCTCCCTCCCTCCCTCCCTCCCTCCCTCCCTCCCTCCCTTCCTTCCTTCCTTCCTTCCTTCCTTCTTTCCTTCCTTTTTTCCTTCCTTCCCTCCCTCGCTCCCTCCTTCATTTCTTTTTTTCCTTCTTTCCTTTCAGTTCCATATGACAAAACCAGGGGTGGCCTTTGACTTGCAGAATTTCTACTCCAGGTTTCCAGATGGTGAGGTTATTGGTGCAAACCACCATACCTAGTATACAAATCAGCATGCCAGGAAGGTACAGATGAAGAGTGCATGGCACGCATGGGCTGTGTAGATAGGGGAGGAGCTGCATTTGTCTAGAATGGTCAGGAAAGCTTTGTATCTCAGATAACACTGAAGCCAGGAGGACATTCCTTAAGGTATTAAGAAAGATGGAGCCAGAGCTCTGACATTAAGAATGTTTGACGACATTTGGAAAATTGTGTCTGTAGTAGAGGACTCATGGAGAAGGGGTAAAGGCAGGAGAGATGCCTCTCTCAAAGACTTGTTAAGAATTTAGGCTGGAGAGGTAGCTTATCCATTATCATGCATGCATGAGAACCTGATTTTTATCCCCAGAACTCATGTAACAGTTGGATGTGATGACAAGCATTTGTAATCCGGGCACTGGGGAGGTAAAGACAAGCAGATCCTTGGGGCTTACTGGCCAGCAGTTTACTTGAATAAATTACAGGCCACTGAAAGGTCCCTTTTCAAAAACCAATCTCAACAGCATCCTGAGTCGTGATATCCAAGATTGACTTGGCTTTCACACTCACATACCCATATGCACATATACGTGCACATAATACTTATATATGCACACCTGATACAAATGAACATACATATGCACATTGGATTTTAAATGACACTGATACTCTGCACATGCTTTTATTCATTGGGCACAGTGGCTTAGGAGGAGTGGTGGAATTAGATTTGTGTTTTAAAGAAGGTCCCCAGATGCTTCATCCCTATCCCTGATAGGGATGTTCATCCTGCCCAAGTATCTGGATTGAATTAACGGGGCTCTTATTTACAAGAAGCATACTGTAGAGGGCAGGCTTACTCACTTGCAATCCCAAATCCCCTGCAAGGTGAGAGGATGAAAAGAGGAACAGTACTTGAATTTACAGAGCCTCATTTGGAGGCGAGAGGGAAATCACAATTTCAGACAAGACAAAGCATTAAGCTGCACTTTTAAGTCCTAATCAAATGCAAGCAAAGCATTTTCAAAGCTGGAGTAATTGGTAGTCAAATAAAGGCTTCTTTTAAGCCACAAAAGTTTTCTTCACACCCAGAGACTGATAACCAGTTTTCCCAGCTCCGTTTTCTTCCAGTTGTCTACTTAAAGCAGCAGCACCATTTCTTCACGGGAACCCAGTGGAGACACCAAACCTAACCATCACCAGTGTCTGTGCCTGGTCAAGAGTGTGGGGATGTTGGCTTTTGTGCACTCTGTAGGCACAAATATACCGATTAGAACATAGCACTCATAGTATCCACACAAGTCTTTACACACATCATCAGCATGGACTTCACACCCTCATCAGGGAGCTGTACCCTCCATCCTGCATCCTCATACTGGCTCTAGCACACACATCACACATTTGCTACATTGTTGGCAGCCTCACACACCTCCTACAGCAAACAGCGCTCTCTGTTCACTCAGCCACATCACCAATGCTCACATCTAAGATTCACTGCTTGAAGGTCTTCCCCTTGTGTCTCCTGAATGCCTCTCCTCACCCTGCGTTTTCCCAACTCACTCTCAGCTCCCGAAGATTTGTACTTTCCCTACACTTTCCTCATCACACACACAACCATGTCTGTTCCCAGGAGGAGCTGTGACTATTCTGTTAGTCACATCAACACTCACAGTCTTTGATCTTCTATCTAATGGGTAGTGTTTATGACTTGGACTTGTTCCTGACAAGAATTTGGGGCATTCCTATGTGTTCATTTGGGTACCTGGACACAAGTATCAACCAGACAGCTTGGCCATCCTTAAAGATGCTTCACCTCTCAGTCACTCCCTTTCCCTAAGACCCATTTTGCCTACCAGTGAAATAGACCAAGAGTGTTTCCCACTAACACAGAGCATCTACCCAATACTGCTATACCACATCTGATACCAGAAGCAGTCAAAATAAGTATACTGAAGAGATTGCTTCACAGTGATGTTTATTGGTGTACTGTTCACAGTAGACAAGATATAGAGCCAGCATAGATGACCATCAGCAGGTGAGTTGATAAAGAAAATGCCCCCCCCCCCACTAAAGTTTGAATGGGAAATATTTCCTTTCTTTTATTTTAAATATCACCTTGTTTTAGTTGACTCAAAAAGGAAACAAAACAAACAAATAAACAAAAGCCAAAAATGACCCACCAAAAGGCCTATTCAACATGTGTCTATTTAACATGAATGGTATTTTTTGAGGGATTCCCAAAATAAAAGATTTTGATGAATAAAATCAAAGTAAACCCCAAAGATCCCCCAAGCCCCCAAAAGTTAGTCCTCCTTAAAACCTCAACCAACTAACCAGCCAAAAAAAAAAAACATTGGAGATAAGGGATAAGAGAGTACTTAGGTGTGAATATGATCAAAGCTCATGACCCATACATGGACGACAGTGTTGTAACAAAATACATAATTTTGTACAATGAATATTTTGTACAATATACTTCAATACATATAAGCTATAAGAATATTTTCTTTTAGGATTGACAATCAAATGAGTAAGATAATAGAAAACCATCAGATTAGCTTCCAGTGCATAATAAAAAGTAGGTCAAAGTTTACTCCTGACAGGTTTAAGTGATGCCAGCTTATAAACCAGGTTTTCAAGAAAATAACAAACCTTGTATTAGGCCTGGGTTTGTGAACCCCATCAGGAAGGGACAAAGCTTCCTGTGTAGACTGCTCTCTCTGCAATGAGTTCTTGTAGGGTAAACCCAAAGGCTTTCCAAATACGAGGTTGAATGGAGCTTTAGGTTACAGTTATAAATTATGATCTACATGAATGTAACTCGTCCTTTTTTCAAAGTCAGTTTTAGTCTATTTATTGACAATTTTGTGCATGCATAGAGTGTATTTTGGTCATATCCATCCCTGACTCCCTGATTCCAGCTCCTCTCACATTCCCCTATCTCCTTTCCAACATTATGATCTCTCTCTCTCTCTCTCTCTCTCTCTCTCTCTCTCTCTCTCTCTCTCTCCCTTTCTCTTTCTCTCTCTTTTAAATTACCATGTCTAATTAGTGCTGCCTACACTCACTTAGGTGTTAGAGTCATCCGCTGGAGCATAAGTTGGCCTATTAAGGGCTATACTCCCAAAGAAAAGAGATTCCTTCCCAGAAGACCCCAACCGTAGCTCTTTGATCTTGTCAGCCCCACCTCCAAACAATACTGGAAACTTGACTGGTTTGCTCTTGTTCCGGTATTGTTCAGAAACTACAACTGCTCTGAGTTCCTGAGTGTAGCAGACCCCCACTCCCCCAGCTTCTGGCTCTTACAGTCTTTCTATAGAGTTCTCTGAGCTTTGTCAGGCAGGAAGTATGGTATAAACGTCCCATTTAGAACTGAACACTCCACAGTCACACATTCTCTGTACTTTGATCAGTTTCCTGTGAGCCTATGTATTAAGCTCTGCCCAGTACAAGAAGAATGAGGGCTATATAGACAAGTATTTATAAAGAGTAGCTGGATAGGCCTGGACTTTAAGTGGTAACCTATTCTATCACTTTGCTAAATGGATGTCGTTTCAAACTCTTTTTATATAGAAAGGAGTCAAGATAATTTGAACATGAAGGTCAGCCTGGCAGGGGATTATGGTTGATGTGCCAAGTGGCCGAGGCTGACTTTGGGTTTAGCATTTGGGGGACACTGTGAGAAGAGGAGCTAACTGGTTCAAATCCTCATGTGCTAATCTTTACTAACGTTTTGGTGGAGGTGATTGGTCTTGCTTATTATTCTGCTGGGAACAGATAGAGCTCTGGTATTGCATTGCTTGTTCTCCTGAGCCTTTGAGATTTCAACGATCAGTCTGTTTGCTTTTTCCTCACGGTGGTGATAAGAGATACCTCCTACCAGATTCCTTGCCACTCTGCCATTCTGTCTCCCTTATTGAAGGATGATTATGCCCTAGGGTTTGTGCAAAAAAAAAAAAAACCACAGTCTTTTTGTTAATGGGTCATATTCCCACTGTCTAGACAAGAATACCGAGGCTCAGACTAGGGGGTAAAGAATGTCTTCTTGATGAGATAGCAGTTGACACACACTGGGCTCCCTGGAACCATATATCTTGTTGGATTACTTATGAAGACACCCAGGGCAGAGTATCACAAGGATATGCACACACTGCTGGCCTTGGATGCTAGACATGTGAAGTCATCTCTCTCTCTATCCCAGCTTTTTTCATCACAGAGGTAATGTCCCCTTTCATGCATGTGCAAGTTTCTTGGTAGTTTGATCCGTTAGAAACCTTGTCATTACTCTGCCATTTTGCCTCTTTAAGAATGACAGAGAACAGGTCATGTATTGCCAGCCCTGTCAGGCTTAGCTCTTTTATTGATCGATTTTTATTTTCAGAGCACAAAAGGGGCATTAAAGGCAGCGACCTTCAAAGACATCAACTATTTGATATGAGGTTGGACAGTTGGAGGACCTGTGACACCTGCCTTCAAATCCTGGCCTCCCAAACACCTGCTGCTGCTGTGACATGTCCTCAGATGCCCACTTGCCATCTTCCCAGTGAGCATGGCTAGGAGCATCAAGAGTCTGGAAGGCCAGTGTTTCGTTTTTATACTAAACATCGTTGACTGCAGACAGATCTCTGTGAGCTCTTTAGATGCTTGATTGTAAACCTGGAAAACCAAGTGACTGCAAATTCATTAACAGGATGTTGTAGCTGCAATTCCAGGATGTGTGTGTGTGTGGGGGGGGAGGCAGCTGCAATCCCAGGATGTGGGAGGGGGAGGCAGCTGCAATTCCAGGATGTGTGTGTGTGTGGGGGGGAGGCAGCTGCAATTCCAGGATGTGGGAGGGGGAGGCAGCTGCAATTCCAGGATGTGGGAGGGGGAGGCAGCTGCAGTTCCAGGATGTGGGAGTGGGGACAGCTGCATTAGGACCATGAGTGTCTGGAGTGAGCTCTGATACTGGGGTACAGATTCAAGATTCTTGCAATGCCATTGTAGGAGAATTCCAGGAGCATCAGTCTGCTGAGCTGTGATAAGCATAAGAAGAGAAATTGAGATTGTGTCCACTCCACTCTTATTAAACTAGTGTTTTCTCCATACCTAGCACTGTGCTGGTGTCTGTGGTCATTAAATTTTACAGTGGCCACCCTTCCTGGGAGTAGGACCTATAATTTCCTGTGATTCTTGGAAAATTGGGATCTTGGAGGGGAAAAATCCCACCTAAGAATGTATCATCCGAATGTGGTTGATGAGGAGAATAAATCAAAGTAGCATGAGTTTCCAGTCTTACAGCTTAACCTTGGGTTAGAGATGAACAGGAACTGATGAGTGAGAAAGGACTTTTCTTTATCTCCTTTCCAGTCTCCAGTCCTTGGGTCTGACTTTTACACTCTTTCAACATGTCTTTTTCTCTGCCTTGGACCTTCTTCATTTCAATTCATGATTCTCTTCTTTTTAATTATTTTCATTCTCTTTTCTATTAATTGATTTTTATTGAGCTCTACATTTTTCTCTGCTCCCCTCCCTGCCTCTCCCCTCTACTTCAACCTTCCCCCAGGGTCCCCATGCTCCCAATTTACTCAGGAGAATTTTTAGATTGGATCTATGTAAGTCTCTCTTAGGGTCCTCATTGTTATCTAAGTTCTCTGGGATTGTGATTTGTGGGCTGTTTTTCCGTGCTTTATGTTTAAAAACTACCTATGAGTGAGTACATGTAATAATTATTTTTCTATGTCTGGGTTATCTCACTCAAAATGATGTTTTCTAGCTCCATCCATTTTTCTTCAAAATTCAAGATGTTATTTTTTTCTGCTGTGTAGTACTTCATTTTGTAAATTTACCATATTTTCCTTATCCATTCTTCAGTCAAGAGGCACTTAGGTTGTTTCCAGGTTCTGGCTATGACAAACAAAGTTACTATGAATACGTAACATGTCCTTGTGGCACGATTGAGCATCCTTTTCATTCTCTTGGGAATGATGCTTTAATATTCCCTGTCTGCTCTCCACCCACCATTTCCTTTCTTCTCTTTACCTCTGGTAGGATTTGGATGTTTAGTGTCTCCTAAAGACCCAGGCTTTGAAAGTTTGGTGCCCACAATAAAAAGACCAAACCTAAGAATAATAGGAATAGAAGAAGGAGAAGAATCACATCTCAAAGGCCCAGAAAATATTTTTAACAAAATTATGGAAGAAAACTTTCCTAACATAAAGAAAGATATCCCTTTGAATATTCAAGAAGCATACAGAACACCAAACAGACTGGATCAAAGAAAAACATCCCCTCGCCATATAATAATCAAAACACAAAATATACAGGTTAAAGAAAGAATATTAAGAGCTGCAAAGGAAAAAGGCCAAGTAACCTATAAAGGTAAACC
>NW_026067891.1:9942740-9958919 GCF_014885135.2 Alexandromys fortis | reverse complement strand
GCTAGAAACCAAATATGAGTGAGTACATTCCATGTTCTTCTTTTTGGGTCTGGCTTACCTCACTCAGGATGGTGTTTTCTATTTCCATCCATTTGCCTGCAAACTTCAAGAAGTCCTTGTTTTTACGGCTGAGTAGTACTCTGGATGGAGGTGGGTGGTCCTTGGACTTCCCACAGGGCAGGGAACCCTGATTGCTCTTTGGGCTGATGAGGGAGGGGGGCTTGATTGGGGGAGGGGGAGGGAAATGGGAGGCAGCGGTGGGGAAGAGACAGAAATCTTTAATATATAAATAAAAAAAAGAAAGTTTGGTGCCCAGTTGATAGTAATATTGGGAGAGAGTTAAAGGTTTAAGAGGTGCAGCCTAGTGAGATGTGGTTAGGCCACTGGGGTATGTCCTTGAAGGGACCACTGCCCCTCCCTCTGCCTCAGCTGTCACAAGATGAACAGATCTCCTCTATTACATCTTCCTCACGGTGTTATTCTGCCAGAAACACAGATCCAAAGGCAACGAGGGTAAGGACCATGAAGTAAAACCATTGAAGAAGTGAGTTAAAGAAATTGTTCCTCTTTTTAAGTTGACAATCATGTATATTTTGTCATAGCAAATGGGCTCATGCCATCATATCCTTAGCTTTCATACCGCACAATGGACTTGATCATGTTTCTCAACCTGTGACATGTTGGCATTATTTTTAAAGATGTGTGAGTTTGAAAATGATTGTCAGATCTGCTTTTTTCTTTCTACCTCCTGTTTCATGAGGCAAGTGGTTTGTTCTGTCATATACTCCTTTCCCAGAGGCCCAAAGCAATAGAGCCATTTGAAAATCCAGTTCCATGTCCCCCTCAAACCATTATCCTTGTAAGTTAACAGGTGTTTTTATTATAGCAACAAGGAACTGGCTAATACATTTATAAAAGCATTGGTGTGCTGGATTACAGGCACTATAGTTTATGTAATTATACCCACAGCGTTAATCTGGAGGACTCTAAGAGTCTACATTACTAACAGTGATATCCTGAGAGGTGTGTTTTCTCATATTCCATTAACACAGAGGCATCAAAGTACATGCAGTTAATTTTCATTACACAAATGTTAGACACTGAGGTTTCCTGCTGCACACATTTTAGTCAGCTAGTCTTCTTCTGGACTTTGCAGGATTCTTCTAACCTACTTGTTAGTCACACTCTTTCCTGAAAAGACATGACATTTGTAAAAAAATAAATAAATTTGTTCATATCCTCCAAGGTCATGTGTTTGAGCTTCCATATAATCAGTCTGTACTGTACTCTGAGGTCACAGTGCCACCCAAGTGTTTCTTTTAAACTTAACAGTCTTTTGAGTACTGAAAACTTAACCTTTGAATTACTTTCATGTATAGAGTGGGGGTAAAGGTTGAATCTTATTTTTACATAAACATTGGTAAGACATTACAAAGAGCCACAATAATTATTAAGTTATTATATTCTCCTCAGATTTGTGATTCTATTTCCCGTCTCTCTCTCTTTTCTGTCCGTCCCTTGAGTTCCCTCCCACTTTGTGCTGTCTATTCTGCTCCTCTGCCATACTTTGCATAGATAACAATGGTTTCCAGGACATTCTCATATCTGGTTGGATGAGTTAGCTTCTCTGCTCTTTCCCTGACTCTCCAATGGTTTTCTCCCCAAATTTCTGTTGTTTGAGTTTTATTCTTACACACACATTTAAAACCCATCTGTCAAGTTGCTAATAAAGGTTACCCCATAGGGTTAGCTGGATGATGGAATGAAAAAAAGTTGTGTGCAAAGGGTTTTTCAAACTGTTTAAAAAGTCTAGGAAAGCAAGTGCAGTTGGAGATAGGACCAGGGCTTTGGGGGATAGTCACAATTGTTTGGAAATTCCTTGGAACTTGAATAAATTACCTAATTCTTGGGAGACTCATTATCTCCATCTGTAGGAGTAACCCTGGTATTAGCTAGCCACCATGTTTGTGGAAGAAGAGAAAATTTATGTAGGGCATGATGCGTAAGGGTGCATTGCATGACTGGGGAGCTAGAGGCCTCAGGGGTGTGTGTGTGTGTGTGTGTGCGCGCGCGCACACGCGCGCGCGCGCGCAATCACAGGTGCATTTCATGGGATGAGAGGAGGATGAGATTGCTGAGCTCGGCTTCACACAAGGGACTGGGGTTGCTGTTGACATGGCACAGGCTGGCAGGTTAATGAGACCATTCATCAACATTATGTTCAGGGCCATGATGGATTCACCCAGACCCCCTGCCTGAATCTTCTTGGGGAAAGGACATTAATGGTGACATCTGTGAGCACAGGAATGTGTCAGACTCCTGGAGTGACAGTGGGGAGAACAGTTGTCTCTCTCCTTCAAACTCTTTATGCTTCAACACCTTACACTCAGCAATGTCTGGTGGGACCTGCTGGGTTATTACTTATCTGCCCTAGAATCCACCAGCTATACGAGAATTGCCTACTATTAAATGCTCAGACAATGCTGGGGGTCAGAAAAGTGAGGTGAGACGGAGACCAGACACAGAGGCAAATGAGTCAGAGACAGAAGTATTCCACTTAGCAGTTATGTGACCTTGGGCAAGCCTCTTTGCCTGGTACTTATACCTTCAATGCAGGGTGGTTGAGAGGATCATGTGAGAAACTGGATGTAGAAGGATGTGGATACAGAAGGAAGACAGTACTTAGCAGCGTGTCACAGAAAATATAAAGTATTACTATTGTTCTTAAACCAGCATCAGTCTCTGTTTTTAGGGTTTGTTGAGAGGCCTGGCAATGCAAAGTTCTCTCTCTCTCTCTCTCTCTCTCTCTCTCTCTCTCTCTCTCTCTCTCTCTCTCTCTCTCTCTCTCTCTCTCTCTCTCTCTCGGTGTGTGTGTGTGTGAATTCATTGGGGGAAGGGTCTTGTAAGAAGAAAGGTTGGAGATAAGGAAAATTATAGCCAAACACAAGAATTTAGGGATGAGAAAGTCAATTTGGAATTTTCATTTAAGCATAGGCGTACTGAGAATAGAGTGAGAATGGCCTTGTGAGTATAGTGATAATCCCCAGTTGGTTAAGTCACAGTCCAATAGACTCCAAGAACTTAATTTATCCATTGCTGATTTAATCTTTTCATTTGTTTATTATCTATTTATCATGCGTGTGAACACTAAAGCATGTGTTTGAAGATCATGGGTGCATTGTGTGAACACTAAAACATATGTGTGAAGATTATGTGTGAGTGTGAACACTAAAGCATGTGTTTGAAGATCATGTGTGAGTGTGTGTGAACAATAAAGCATGCATGTGAAGATCATGGGTGCATGTGTGTGAACACTAAAACATACATGTGAAGATTATGTGTGAGTGTGTGAACACTAAAGCATACATGTGAAGATCATGTACAAGTGTGCATGTGAGAGAACACTAAAGTATGCATGTGAAGATCATGTGTGAGTGTGAACACTAAAGCATGTGTGTGAATATCAAGTGTGAGTGTGTCAACACTAAAGCATGCATGTGAAGATCATGGGTGAGTGTGTGTGCAAGAACACTAAAGCATGCATGGGAAGATCATGTACGAGTGTGTATGTGAGAGAACACTAAAGAATGTGTGATCACACGTGAGTGTGTGCAAGAACACTAAAGTATATGTATGAGGATATGTGTGAGTGTATGTGCACACTAAAGCATATGTGTGAAGATCATGTGTGAGAGTGTTCAAGAACACTAAAGCATGCATGTGATGAACAAAGGCTGCCTTTCAATAGTTTGTTCTCTGCCTGTATGTAGTGATAAGAGCGGCGGGGCTGCGTCCCTGGCACCCGGCCGCCCGCATGGCTAGCTTATGTCCGAAATAATTACACAGAAACTGTATTCTGTTTTGGTTCTCTCTGTAGTTCATAGAAGAGAATGAATTATTTATTTTACTGCAAAATAAATAAAAGAGTTGTGGGCATTAAGGTTTATTTCAGCTCACAGTCTCAGAGGGTTTCAGTGCATGATATCAGTGAAGACAGGGTGGACATGCTCCATTCATGCTGACAGAAATGTGAAGTGCAGGAAAGAGAGAATGGGCCACCACAGGCCTATTCTTAATGGTCTGCTTCTGCCAGCCAGGCCCCATGTTCAAAACCCTCCATAGTATCCCCAGGTAGTCTTACCAGTTGGAGGGACAAGTGCCCAAAGCATGGATGTAATGGGGGGTGGGTTGGAGTGAAAAACAAGGACCATAAACACAAGCCACCAAGGCAAGGTCACAAGAGCCAGTGGAGAGGTGCATGTTCTGAAATGACATTTGCCTCAAAGGGCTGCAGGAACCTTTTCTGGCCTATAAGTTCTTTAAGAATTCTTATTCTCCCCCATTGAGAGGCTTGATTCCTTGACTTGTTTCCCTACAAAACTTATTTCCTTGGTAAGTGGACAACAGCCCAAGGATTGTTCACCAAGTTCCAAGGTCATGAACGGCAAGGTTTCTAGGCTTTGGAACCAAGACAGAATATTTTAAAGAAGCCCAAGCTATAGAGAGAGACCTCTGAGGGCAAGAACTCAGGACCTCAGTCCTGGTAAAGGTCTCACGGACATCGAGCACTATTTTGTCAATGGTATGAATGAGAACTCCTTGAAGTAGGTCCTATTGCTTGGGCAACCTCACCTGAGGCTGCATGGAGCAAAAACAAGCCACACTTGCTGACCCCAGCTCACACTGTAGAAACATTAGGAAAATGAGAGGATTGCTCTTCTTTTGAACTGTAAGGTTTTGGAGCAGCATTGACCTCAATAAGATAGCAGATGATGGATCTGTGTGAAATTCCTCCAGTGAGGGAGACACTGTTGAAGCTGTGCCAATACCAAGCTGTTTTCATTACTGTAGCTCTGTAATAGAGTTTGAAGTCAGGGATTGTGATGCCTCCGGAAGTACCTTTATTGTATAGAATTGTTTTGGCTATCCTGGGTTTTTTGTTTTCCCATATTAAGTTGACTATTGTTCTCTCAAGGTCTGTGAAGAATTTTGTTGGGATTTTGATGGGGATTGCATTGAATCTATAGATTGCTTTTGGTAAAATTGCCAATTTTACTATGTTGATCCAGAGCAAGGGAGATCTTTCCATTTTCTGCTATCCTCTTCAGTTTCTTTGTTTTGGTGCTAGGAATAATACCCAAGACCTCATGCATGATGGATATGTGCTCCAGTCTAGGTTTTTCCCACACATCACACATGTTTTTCTCACGCCTTTCCTTTTTGTTTTATGAGACAAGGCCTCAGGTAGCCCAACCTGGACTTGAACTTTATGTGTAGACAAAGATGACCTTGAACTGCTGATCCTCTTGACTCTTTCAGAGTGCTGGAATTACAGATATGTGTGAGTATGCCCAGTTTATGTGGTATTGGGATCAAACCCAGGGCTTTGTGCATGCTAGGCAAACTCTCTCCCAGCTGAGCTATCCCTCCATCCCTCATGGCCCTTTCTTGAAAGCACTCTTAATGAATTGCTCTCACAAGAAATCTCTCCACTCATCTGTTTCTAGGAAAATTTACCTCGCACACATGCACACATAATGTTTCCTATAGAGGTGTCACTATAGAACCAACATAAATAAATATTGTATATCTTTCTAAACACCTGGCATTACTAGTACTTTGGTAATCCAAAGTACTAGAAATGATGTTGACTAGATTGTGCTTCTCTGGTGTAAGATGTTCTAGTGTTAACAGTGCCATCGTACATTCTACATTCCCTGTAGGAATAAAATAAACATGTCTTCATGTGTGCAAATAGGCAGTGGTCCTTTTGTGTTAATATTGCACTGGATCATCCTGCATTGAAAGACCTCTGGTTCAGCACCAAATTGTGGGCAGCTGTCTTATGGACAGTGTGCATGCACGCACACACGAGCACACACACACACACACACACACACACACACACACACACACAGTTATGTCCAGTTCTGCTTCAAAACAGGTGAGAACCAGATACCTCAATTAAAGGGCAACTGCCTCCAGTAAGTCCCACTTGTAAGGTCTTATGCCATTTTTCACATATCAAGGCCCTTTCCCTTGACACCATCAAGATATTAGAAAAACCCCGGGTCCTGCCAAGGGATTACTCAGTTTATTAAATTTAGCTTCACAAACAGAGACACTCTGCACTTTGGATCACCCTTGAGAACGTGAGCATTAAGGCATTCTATTGGCTTGAAACTCAGCAATTTCACAAGACAATAAAACAATGTATGTTCTTTTCAATCTTTTCCTATGTACTTTATTTGCTAGGGGAAGTAAAATGCAGTTCAATGATCTACCATTATGCGATGTGGAAGCTCTCCGTTGAAATTAAATCTTCCCATTACCAGGGTGAATATCCAAATCTGTTGTGTTTGCATTTTCACTTTGTGTGTGTCTGTGTTTGTGGAGGGATGGACGACTTCAGGGGTGTTTCCACATCCTTTGTTTGAGTCTGGAACTTTGTCAACAAGGTGACACTGAACGTGGATGATCTGTGAGTCACACTGCAGAAGCAGAGGGAAATTTATGGTGTCTACCTTAGAAATGTGCTCTTTAGATTTCTGGAGGTAGAAAGGACCTGAGACCCTAAGAAATACAACATGTTTTGCCCTCAGCTACAGAGTGGGTTAATGAGAGTCAATTAGCTAGGTATTACAGCTGCAAGTTCTGTGATATTTCTGCAGGTCACAGCATTCTGCCTCTCCTATCCTTTATGGACATGTAACCACAACCTGCAGGGTATGTTTTTCTGGCTATCGTTAAAGGCAGGGGAAACAATATCTTGTTCTATGTAAGAACAAATGGGTTGCATCTAGAAGTCTGAAAGGAGAGGAGGGGCTTGAAAACCATAGATGAATTTTCTTAACTACTGCAGTGTGCTCTGCCTTCAAAGTCATTACTATTCAATGTCAGGTATAAAAACCACAGAGAATTTATTGAAGTTGACATTCAAAGACATTGTAATAATGTCACCAAGCATGGTAACACAGAAATCCCTTGCATTTCATGTGTTTTCAGACAAGAAAAACTCAATTTCAAGAGTTTCTCCTCCTTGAGCCAGGCAGTGGTGGTGCATGCCTTTAATCCCAGCACTTGGGAGGCAGAGGCACCAAAGCTACAGAGAAACCCTGTCTCAGAAAACAAAACAAAACAAAATAAAACAAAAAAAACAAAACAACAACAAAAAAGAGTTTCTCCACCTTGAAAACACAGGGCATTGGAAAATAGACTTGGTAGCTCAAAAGAAGTATGAGTTATGCCATGCATTTATGATTCTGTGAGGCATTTGGTCTCTCTAAGCCTATCTCACTATGTATATTGGGAATAAGTTTAACAGTGCTTAAATTGTGGGAGCAATTTTAAGGATCAAATAAGAACATTGATGCAAAAAGCATAGCTGCTCAATAAACATTGGCTCTTGTTATCAATAACAATAACTATCAAACAATTCAGCAAATAAAAATTGCATTCAGACAAGGTGGTGAGCAATTCACAGCACCTTTCATGCAGTCCTCCCAGTGAGGATGGATTGGAGATTTTCTCTCTCTCTCTCTCTCGTGTGTGTGTGTGTGTGTGTGTGTGTGTGTGAGTGATTTTAAAGAAAATAAAAATAATGCTTAAACTTACCAAACTCACCAAAGTTTGCTGCTCCCAAAGCTCATGCTTGTACCTCCACATTTATGGAAATGAAAAAAAGCCTTGGAGTTAATTGAATCCAGCAACACCATCATGAGTGGTCTAACACATAGTGCAGAAACAAAAGCAGATTTGAGGAATGCTCACTCTATGTCTATGGAGGAGGCCATATTAACACTAGCATGCTTTGGTGTACATAAGGTTCCAGAGTGAATAGATTGACATAAAGATGCCTCACTCAATATTTCCAGAGTGTCTGCCAGGAGGTGTTCTGTGAGACACTTTTTATGATGCAGTCTTAATGATTTAGGTTAGCACATCCATCTCCAGTTGGATGAGTTGTGACTAAACCCCAGGCTCTAGTGCTCCAGGCTGATCATCCATTCACTGTGGCTTTCTGCCTTATTTCCTTGCCACTGAGCCCCTCTGAGCATCTATCATCTGGGGGAGCTTTGGACACCTCAGATTTCACCACCAGGACCTTCTGGCCATCAAAAAGATCCCCCTGCTTCTTATGCCCTCTTCTCTTTCTCTTTTCTGACAGCCCTGTTGGTTGATGAATCCATCACAGGATGACAGTGTCCTGATGATGTACTCATATAACACACTCTCAGTGCCAGTCCTGATGGCCCTGTGATGTATGAGGGTTAGAGTTTGTCAGTGCCCTGTGCTTCCAACAGACCCATCCATTACAATAGCGTCCTCTGCATGGGGTGCTTCATGGAGATGGTGTCCGGAGAAATGAGGAGCTGTGGGCAACAGTGCATAGAGGTAAGAGCAATCTGGAGACACATACTCAGAGCATACATTTGTCCTTAAGAAAGGGATGTTCAGTGGGCTACTGTGGGGGACAGCAGCATTCACCCAAGTATGTCATGCCAGCCACTCTTCCAGGTGTTGAAGATTTATCAAATGACACAGACAGGGATGAGTGCTGTGGCAGCGCTTCCTACACACCTGGCACGTGGTTAATACTGAGGTTACCCCACTAAGGACTTCCCATCATATCTCTTGTAGAATGACTCCACTTGTGGAAGAAGAAACTGAACCAAAGAGAGATTAAATAATGACAGATCCGTCAAGTAAGCTGCAAATACTGATGTCAGAGTATAAACTTTAGCTACTAAGTCCATATGGTCTACAGTAGATACAGGTCCTCATAAGGACTCAGTGTGGTTTTAATGGTAACAGCACTTTGTAAAAAATTTTACTAACATTTTATTACATGAGAAGACTCAGAGAGAGAGAGTTCACAGGTGCAGGAAATGTCAGAATTGTGGTTTATCTGGTGTCAACTTTACTTGAATTATGTGTAGTCAGAGTGAGTTTTAGAGATCAAGTGTTTATTATTATTTAATTGAAATTTTATATAACAATCCCAGTTCCCACTACCTCTCTTCCTCCCATTCCTTCTACCTTCTCTCCCTACCACACCCCCCCCCATCCACTCCTCAGAGGCTTCTCATGGGGAGTCAACAAAGTCTAGAGCATTGTTTTGAGGCAGGACCAAAGCCATCCCCACTGAAAAAGGTATCTCTCCAAAGAGAATGGGCTCCAAAAAGACATTTCAAACAGAAAGGATAAATCCTGGCCCCACAGACTCTCTCAGCCTACAACTGTCACTCTGACTCAAAGGGCCTAGTTTGGTCCTATGCTGGTTCCCCTGCTGGCAGTACCTGAGCTGACTAGCTCAAGTAAACTGTTTCAGTGAGTATCCCAATCAAGGTCTTGACCCCTTTGCTCATATTCTTGCTCCTTCCTCTCTCTGACTGTACGTTAGGAGCTCAGCCCAGTGCTTCCCTGTGGTATCTCTGTGTCTGTTTCCATCAGTTGTCAGATGAAGGCTCTATGATAACAAAGTAGTCATCATGATTGTAGGGGAAGGCTAGTTTAGGCACCTTCTCCACCATTGTTTAGGGTCTTAGCTGAAGTCTTCATTGTGGATTACTGGGAATTTCCCTAGTGCCAGGTTTCTTGCTAGCCCCATAATGGCTCCCTTGATCAAGATATCTCTTTCCTTGTTTACACTTTCTGTCCTTCCCCCATCTCGACTATCCTGTTTCCTCATGTTCTCCTCCCCCTCTCTTACTCACCTCCTCCTCCCCTTTCACCCCCCCCTTCTTCCTTCACCACCATGCACCCAGTTTTCTCAGGAGGTCTTGTCTATTTCCCTGTCACAGAGGGATCCATCTATATCTTTCTAAGGGTTCTGCTTGTTATTTAGCTTCTCTGGGATCATGGACTACAGCCTGGTTATTCTTTGCTTTACCTCTAATATCCACTTATGATTGAGTGCATACTGTGTTAATCTTTCTGGGTTTGGGTTACCTCACTCAGGATGGTTTTATCTAGTTCCATCCATTTACATGCAAATTTCAAGATGCCACTTTTTTAACCACTGAGTAGTACTCCATTGTGTAAATATACCCACATTTTAAAAAATCCCTTCTTTGGTTGAGAGGTATCTAGGTTGTTTCCAGGTTCTGGTTATTACAAATAATGCTGCTATGAATATAGTTGAGCAAATGACCTTGGACTATGACTGAGCATTCTTTGAGTATATGCCCAAGAGTGGTATTACTGGGTCTTGAGGTAGGTTGATTTCTGATTTCCTGACAAATCGCCATACTGATTTCCAATTTTCTGAAAAGTCTGTCACACTGACTTCTGAAGTGGCTGTACAAGTTTACACTCTCTCCAGCAATGGAGGAGTGTTCCCCTTACTCCACATCCTCTTCAACATGAACTGTTGCTTTTTTTTTAAATCTTAGTCATTCTAACAGGTGTAAGATGGAATCTCAAGGTTGTTTTATTTTTTTCTTTGTGTATTTTTCATCTTTATTCATGGTTTTATTTTAAACTCTATGTTTACTTTTTCTTTTTAATTTTTTTTTGACAAAGGGTTTCTCTGTATATATCTGGCTGTCATAGATCTGTAGATCATTCTGTAGATCAGGTTGTTCTTGAATCAGATCTGCCTGCCTCTGCCACCCAGTATTGGATTTGAAGCCATAGGAAGCATGATCTAATGGGGACTCAAGGTTGTTTTAATTTGCACTTTTTTTCAGCAGAAACGTAGTGCCTCTTAGTTCTAGAGGCTGAATGTGCCAGAAGGTGTGGGTGGGTGGGTGTGTCCCTGCCCCTTAGGCTGTCATCTTCTCTCTGTCTCTTGAGACTGCCTTTCTTCTGAAAACACCTGCCTATGTGCCTGGATGTTCTTCCTTATATGGGGGACAGTCCTGTTGATTTAGGAGCCATCTATCTGACTTCATTTTAGTTTAACATCTACCTCCTTAAAGACCTTGTCTCCAAACTATATTACATTCTGAAGTCCTATGGCTGAGGACTTCAACATATGAGTTCTGGGGTAGGGCACACAGTTCAATCCCTTGTTGTTGTAACTGTGATAAATAAGACTAATATCCTAAAGTTCCATTTTATATTATGTTCATTTGTTTTTGCTATTACTCTCATTTGCCCCACTGGAGTGTCATCTCCTTGAAGGGCAAAGCGGTACCTCATTCACTTTTGACTTGTATGAGCCTGGCACAGACGATGTGGTTGAGAAACTGTCAGGAATAAATGATTGAAGGCAAAGATGTCTATTTTTACTTCTTCTAGAGTTGTTATAAGACTTCCCTCGTGGATGGTCAGACAGAACAGATATTGAAAAGAAACGGTGTCCCACTTCATCTTTTAGAGACTAGTTCCCCCCCCCCTCTCTCTCTCTTTCTCCCTGTGTGTGCATTGTGTTGTGTGTGTGTGTGTCTGTCTTTATCTCTCTCCCTCTCTGCTTTAGTATCTCTGTCTCTCTTATTTGGCCATGTCTCTGAGGAGATTCAGCCCCTCCCTGTACAGTCAGTCATCCCTTGACCCTGGGTATCCATGGGGATTTGTTCTAGGACCACCTTGGATGTCAAGATCCATGAATGCTCAAGAATAAATAATTATAATTATAAATATATAAAATAAAATCTGCAAAAATAATTTGCATTTTCCTGATAGCTAAGGATGTTGAACATATCTTTAAGTGTTTATTTGCCATTGGTTCTCAATTGTTGAGAATTATCTATTTAGATCTGTACCCCATTTTAAAAATGGATTATTTGGTTTGAGTCTAGCTTCTTGAGTAATTTATATATTTTGTAAATCAGCCCTCTGTCAGATGTGGGGTTGGTAAAGTTCATTTTTCATTCTGTAGGCTGCCATTTTGCTCTACTGATGGTGTCCTATGCCTTACAGAAACTTTTCAATTTTATGAGGTACCATATATTGTCAATCTTAGTGCCTGTGCTGTTGGTATTCTGTTCAGGAAGATGTTTCCTGTGACAATGCATTTGAAATTATTTCCCACTTTCTCTTCTATCAGGTTCAGTATAACTGGATGTATGTTGAGATCTTTGATCAACTTGGACTTGAGTTTTGTGCAGGGTAACAGATATGGATCTATTTGTGAATATCCAATTAGACCAATACTCTGTTGAAGATGCATTTTCCCCCCACATTGTATAATTTTGGCCTCTTAGTAAAAAATCAGGTGTCTATAGGCTTGTGGATTTATGTCTAGGTCTTCAGGTCAATCCCATTGAGTCACCTGTCTGTTTTTATGCTAATAACATGCAGTTCTTATTACTATAGCTCTGCAGTACAGTTTGAAATCAGGGATGGTGATACCTCTGAAGTTCTTTCATTGTACAGAATTGTTTTAGTTATCCTGTTTTTTCTTCCATATGAAGTTGAGTATTGTTCTTTCAGAGTCTGTAAGAATTGTTTTTGGATTTTGATGGGGATTACATTTTATGCAGTCAAATGTTGAATCCTGTTCTCCTATCCATCCCATTTACCTGTGTCTTTTTATTATCAATTATTGAATTGATACTGAGTAATATTAATAATAAGTGATTGTTAATTCCTTTTATTTTGTTATTGATGGTGGTGTGTGTTTCTCTTTTTGGCTTTTATTGGTGTGGGATTATCTATTGCTTGTGCTTTTGTGGGTATAGTTAACTTTAACTTCTTGGGGTTGGAGTTTTCCTTCCAGTACTTTCTGTAGGGCTGGATTTCTGAATAGATAATGTTTAAATCTGACTTTTTCATGAAATTTCTTATTTTTCTCCATCTATGGTGATTGACAGTTTTGCTGAGTATAGTAATCTGTGCTGGCAGCAGTGGTCTTTTAGAGTCTGTAAGACATCAGTCCAGGCCCTTTTGGATTTTAGAATCTCCATTGAGAAGTCAGATGTAATTATAATAAGCCCGACTTTATATGTTACTTGGTCTTTTTCTGCTTTGCTGCTTTTAATATTCTTTCTTTGTTCTGTATGTTCAGTATTTTGATTATTGTGTGGCAAGGGGATTTTCTTTTTTGATCCAATCTATTTGGTGCTCTTTAAGTTTCTTCTACCTTTATAGGCATGTCCTTCTTTAGGTTGGAAAAGTTTTCTTCTATGTTTTTAAATACATTTTTATTGATATTTATTGAGCTCTACATTTTTCTCTGCTCCCCTGCCTGTCTCTTCCCTCCCCCCTTCAATCTTCTCCCAAGTTCCCCATGCTCCCAATTTACTCAGGAGATCTAGCAAAGAAAGGCAGCTTTCAAACCACAATCCCAGAGAACTTAGACAGCAATGGGGACACTAAGAGAGACTTACATAGATATAATCTACATGGGAAGTTGAAAGTAGAAAAAGACAAGATCTTCTATGTTTTTTTTTTAAAATATATTATCTGGGTTTTTGAGCTAGGTTCCTTCTCCTTCTTCTATTCCTATTATGATGTCTTAAAACTTTATTTTTTTTATTTTATGCACATTGGTATTTGCCATGAGTGTCAGGTCCCCTAGAACTGGAGTTATAGACAGTTGTGAAGCTGTCATGTGGGTGTTGAGAATTGAACCTGCATTGACGTGGGAGTGTCATATATCAATCTGTTGATTTCATTGGTTAAGCAATAAAGAAACTCCTTGGCCCTGATAGGTTAAAACATAGGTGGGAGGAGTAAACAGAATAGGATGCTGGGAGGAAGAGGAAGTGAGCTCAGACTCGACAGCTCTGCTCTCTGGAGCAGAGGCCCTGCTTCGCTCTCCCAGGCAGCTCCGACCCAGGATGGACATAGGCTAGAATCTTCCCGGTAAGCGCACCTTGGAGTGCTTACACACATTATTAGAAATGGGCTAGACCAGGTGTGAGAATTAGCCTAGAAGAAGCTAGATAGAAATGGGTCAAGTAGTGCTTAAATGAATACAATTTGTTGTTATTTCGGGGATAAGCTAGCACGCAGCCGGGGTGCCGGGGACGCAGCCCCGCTGCCGCTCCTATTTCAACACTGCATCTTCTGGAAGAGCAGCCAGTGCTCTCCACTGCGAAGCCATCTCTCCAACCCTGTTCCTATTATTCTAGTGTTTGGTCTTTTCATAGTGTTCCAGATTATTTGGAATTTTTTTTGTTAGGAAATTTTTAGATTGAACATTTTCTTTAACAGGTGAATCTATTTCCTCTATCCTGTCTTCACTGCCTGTAATTCTCTTCCATCTCTTGTATTCTGTTAGTGATGCTTGCATCCATAGTTACTGTTCACTTTCCCAGATTTTCTATTTCCAGGATTCTCTCCAATCTGTGTTTTCTTTGTTGTTTCTATTTCCATTCTCATGTCTTGAACAGTTTTCTTCATCTGTTTGTTTGTTTTTTTCTTGGCTTCCTTTTAAGGATTTATTGATTTCTTCTGTTTTTTGGTCTTTTCCTCAATTTCTTTGAGGTTTTTAAAAAAATTCTTCTTTAAGGACCTCTATTATATTCATAAAGTCATTTTTAAGATTGTTTTTATGTACACCAACTCTGTTGATTTGTTCAGGTCTTGCTGTTGTAAGATAGCTGGGTTCTGATAATGTCACATTGCCTTTTCTCTTGTTTATTATGTTCTTACACTGGTATTTAGGCATCTGGATTTGGGATGATTATGGGTCCAGGTGTTAATTCCTATCTTTGTCTTTTTTAGATGGGTGTTTAGCTCCTTGGTTTCTCTTTCCTTTTTGGTCTTCTGGCCTAAAGGCCAAAGGTTCTGGTGACTAGCATGTCTTCTGGTCCAATATGGTGTCCCCTCTAGCGTTTTTGGGGCTAAGGGCCCCTAGATCTGGCCTGACCTCTGGTAATAATGATCTTCTTCCAAATATGTAGACTAGGATATAGAGCCCAGAGGAAGGGAATGCAGTCTGGGGTTCCAAGATCTTGTCTGGCCTCTGGATTTTCTAGGATCAGCCTGGCCTCCAGTACAGTTAGTTGCCTTACAGGGGATTCCCTAGATCTAGCCTATGCTCTAGTTAAGCTGAAATTTGCTTCAGAATTTGTAGACTGGGGTCCCTAGATCCCACCTGGACTCCAGTAAAACAGAAGCCTTCTTCTGAAATTGTAGTCCAAGATACAGAAGGTATGTGTGCCTGTACAGTCTGTGGTTGTTGTGCAGGTTTTAATGGGATTTTGTGGGTAGTGGACAGTGTCTTACTTGGGGTACCTAGGACCAGCCTGGCCTCTGTAAGACTGCCATGGCTGTGGGCCCTACTATGGAGCCCAGGGGAGAGGGTATAGTCTGTCATTATTGGGCAGGTTTTAAGGAATGTTAGCTGGCAGTGGGTAGTATCTTACCTGGGTTTCTGTCTGACCTCTGGAAAAGTTGAAAAATTCTTCCAAAGAAGTAGGCCTGGATACAGAGCCCAGGGGATAGTTTTATTAATCTTTGTTGGCTAAAAAGTAGTTTTGTTGCATTAAGGCACCAGAAAAGTTCAAATAAAATCTTCATTTTGTCGCTGTTTGTTTATTTTTTTAGTTTTTGTGTCTCACCATATAACTCAGTGTGGCATAGAAATTGTGGCAATCCTTCTGCCTCCCAAATGCTAAGATTGCTGGTATGAACCATTATGCCTGGATACATCATGTAAAGTTAAAAAATCAAAGGAGAGTTAGGCTCTTCCTTTTGATCTTTTTAATTACGTGTGTGTGTGTGTGTGTGTGTGTGTGTGTGTGTACAGGTGTGAGCCATGGAACACACAGCAATGTCAGAGAACATCTTTTCAGAATCCATTTTCTCCCTTCACCAGGTTAATATGTGGTCTCTCTCGCCTTTGTTGTTGCTCTCTGCACTCCAGGCCAGCTGGCCCATAGTGATGCTCTTGTCTGCCTCTGTCTTTACATAGGATGCTGGACAGATCAAAAACACAGCTTCCCGTGTTCTTCCAGTCACTTTCTTAGCTGAGATGGAAGGTTACCTATGAGACAACAGCCTCATCATGTATTATCAGCTCTTACTCTTGAGATGAGATTATTAGACAGTTTTTCATTATGTACTTAAGGATTTGTGTGGATATTTAAAATCCTGCCACTGGATATGCATACCTTTGAGAATTCACGTTATACATTCTTTTAAAAATTGTTTCTTTTATTTTTTGAGTTTATAATATAATTACATCATTTCTTTTTCTTCTTTCCAGACCCTTCCATAAACCCTCCCTACTTTCTTTCAAATCCACGGCCTACTTTATTAATCATTGTTTTATATATATATATA